>NW_022437010.1:2049983-2144558 GCF_009761245.1 Sapajus apella | reverse complement strand
TTTTTTGAGATGGAGTCTTGCTTTGTTGCCAGGCTGGAGTGCAGTGGGGCAATCTCGGCTCACTGCAACCTCCGTCTCCTGGGTTCAAGCGATTCTTCTGCCTCAGCCTCCTGAGTAGCTGGGACCACAGGCGTGTACCTCTACACCCGGCTAATTTTTGTGTTTTTAGTAGAGACGAGGTTTCACCATGGCCAGGATAGTCTCGATCTCTTGACCTCGTGATCTGCCTGCCTTGGCCTCCCAAAGTTACTGCCAATTCTTTCTGATATCAGCATGTCAGCTAGTACCATGGTCTAAGTACTCCATAAAGGCAATTTTTATACTTAAAGTTTTCATCTGTTAATTTAAATATTAAATCTAATCAATGTTATAAGTCGAAAACTTGTTTAAGTGCTGTTAAGCAACTTACATTATTAGATTAAAATACTCTTGTAGAATTGACTCTTCAGCCACTATAATTAGTTGTAAGTCTTTTGCATTTTCTATTAAATTCCTTTATCATCATACCTGAAGATTTTACCCCTCACAGAATTGGAAAAGTATACACTGAATTTAAATTCTACCACAAAAAATATTATCATTTTAAGCCTCTTAATTCAATTCGAAATTCGGTTATTATGAGTTTCACACCAACTTCCCATGAACATAGTGAGGCATTGTTCATCTTTCCCAGTGGTAAATAAAGCCAAAGCGAAGTAGTCTCATTATTCTCAGCTTCAGAAACCAAGGTTCAAGCAGGATTCTTCAGCATTAGCCACCTGAAAAGAGGCCTCTCTACAAAACACACAGTCATGCTCTCACTTTAGAGAAAATCCAGTTCATTAATCTGCATAGAATAGCCTAGCAGAATTGAGGCAAAATAACCCAAAAAGCTAAGATCATTATGCCTACTTTCAGGTCTTTAACATAATTTGCTTAATAAAAACTTGTTTTCCATTGTTTACTGAAAATACATTAATGTAATTTAAGTGCCAAATTCAGTACCTGATAAATTACTCGAATCCTAGCTCTAAATAAATAAAACAAGCGTTCAGAATCTTAGAAAACGAAAGGTTCCATCAGGACTGACAAATGTTTTAATAACACATGAATTTTTATGCCATTGGTGATATAACTAGAAACCAAAAAGTATATTAAATATGAACAACATATAGAAATATCATAGTTTATCATTTCTTTTTTTTTTTTTTTTTTGCATCCCCAAACGAACATATGAAATTTTAGATTGAAAACATCTCATTCATTATTCAAACCTTATTTAAAATAACTGCTCAAACCAAGAAAAGACTTTCTCACATAGTGATAGAGAAATGATAACTCGGAATCATTTATCATTTAGGTTGCTTTTCAGGAACAATGGAACTCAAAGGCAGGAGCTGTGGTAGCCAAGAATCTTGAATATTAAGAGACTCACAACACACTGAGTCATTTGATATCTTGCTGTTCCCCCTCATTCTGAAAAAGCATTCTTTTTCTGGAAATCTACATTCTAGAATTCTTCAAATTACGGGTTATCTTCAAGGCAGAATTGGTTGAAAAAACAAAAAACAAAAAAAGTGAAGACTTTTGAGAAGCCTTGTACGTTTAGAAATTCATCAAGAATCACAAAAGCATTAGTGTCAGAGTTGGGATTAGCTGGTTCTTTAACTAGCTGAAAAAGAGGTTCAGGTACCATCCATAAAGTAACAGTTACAGTAAAAAATGTTTAAAGGTTAGAAAAAAGCAACACAAAGTGAAACAGATGAGAAAGTAGAACATAAAAAGAATGATAGCAAAACAGTTCCACCATGTGCATTTTAGAAGGAGGGAGACAATCATTTGAGTTCATAACAATAACCATCACCAGTTCAGACCTCTGCCTCCAAAGAAATCATCATCATGTTAAAGAGATACTCAGAGTATTGGGGAGTCTAAGTATGTGGGGAGCAAGAGAAACCCAAAAACGTCAACTCTGGGACCACACAATCTACCCCAGGCAGGCACTGCCTTATCCTGAGAACACTGTAATGGTTGACATTTAGGATAGTCTTGATTCAAAAGCAATTTAAATTTTGATTGCTTCATTTTGACAAGGAAAAATGAATAATTAGATAGCTTACAAATGTTTCTATCAAAAGAAGTTAAATGATGGCTTTCCAGGAAAAGAAATCAAATCCTAAATAATCCAGGAAAATCTCTGTTCTAACGTGGTCTCTGTCCTTAGACTGAGACATCCTGCAAATCAGAATCTGTATTTCTTGAGTCCTTGAGATACTTGCTCTTAATGGGAAATGCAAGGGGAGAGGGAATATACCTCTCTTGCTCTCTCTTTCTTTCCCTCTCTCTCTCTCTCACACACACACACACCCCTTCCTGAATCAACGAATTGTTCATTAATAACAAAAGCTCTATTATTTCACTTGTTTCATTGGTTTTTTCTTTTTTAAAATATCTTACTTATTTAACATTTGTCTGGATTGTGAGAACATTAGTAATTTTTTCTCAAAGTGGAATTTTGCTCTTATTATTTGGGGCAACTGTCTCTCTATCCCCATTATTTTATTTAGGAGAAGAAACATGTTAGAAGATGAACAATTATATTTTAATATTAAGATCAGTATACATAAGGTTCCATATATCTATTTGTAAAATACTGCAAAGAATTCTTCAACTTATTAGTAGGTTTTATATTACTCTTAAAGGGAGCTTGGAAGCCATTTTTTTGTTTGTTTTTATGTTAGATGGATTCACATCTTGCATAGTTATAAATTTTTTAGAGAAGGGTCAATAGCAGTGAACAAATTTGGGGAAAATATTAATGATTTTTATATTTTCTGAGGCAAATAAAATTATATAAAAACAAGTTAACGGTTAACTCTCACAATGCTATGTTTAAAATGTTTTGCCCATGTATTTATGCTTATCAGACTTATAATAACTAGCCTTTCTAACTATTTAAAATATGGCTTAATTTAAAATGTCTGAAGATAGACAAAATAAATTATTTAATTTTTATTAATTTGCACTTTAATTTACCAAAATATTCTGTTTTTCAGCCATAGGTCTATGTGGTTTGTTTGGACATTGACATTTTGGGGGTTTTGTTACCCCCACTAACAAAATCCAGGCTTTTATTTGTCTTTAAGTAAGCACTAGTCTTCAGACAGATATCTCTTTAAATAGATTCACAAAAAAAATTTTACTTTAATATTATGTCCAAAAAATATATTTCACAAGGCATCTTACACATCAGCTATTTGAATATCAGGTCAGAATTCAGATAATATTTACTTCTCTCATTGGTAGCAGTAGGCGTGATTCCCATTTCTTTCCATTTTCTTAAGGCTCAAGCTGCTATGAGAATTGTAACTTTGGTGCAATTTCCATAAACCAATTAGCTACGGTCGTTTATCTGTTCACAAGAATGAGCAGGAGTGCTGAATTGGAGGGAAGAGACACCCACACGTGGAGAAGGATGGAAGAGGGTTAACAGGCAGGCAGATTTGGAGGCACAGAATGATCCGCGCTCACCCCTAATGAGCAGAATCAGGCAGCTTTAATTCATGTTTTGTGGGGGGTTTTGTCTTCCGAACCACAAAAGGGAATACAGGACCCTGTTTAGGGGAGGGTTAGATTAGTCCTATCTGGTCAAAGGGAACAATGTGGACATGTTAGTTGATCAGAAAGATGTTTTCACACTGTTTCTCATAGATGGTCCCTGGAGACAACTTTCTTTCTCTCTCTCTCTCTCTGTCTGTCTGTCTCTCTTTTTTTAATTACCAAGCATGACATTCATGGTTATTTCTTCTTTCCACCCAGTTGACTACAAAGGGGCCAGCTCTTCAGCCCCTTGTTGGCCAGGCCTGGGGGAGGAAGTGACAGAAGGCTGGCCTTATTTACCTTAGCGGCTTCCCGTGTAATCTGGTTAATCTTGTGGCTAATGGGAGGACACCATGGGCCCCCACACACTGTGCTCCTCAATGAGGGCTCATTCATATTTAATACAATAGAGTGTTTAAGTCATTCCACGCTTTGTGGAGAAGATTGGCTTTCTTTGTGTGCCTTCTCCTGAGAAGCCTTCCCAGCTCGTCCTCTTTCAGACAGGCATATGTTCCAGCTCCTGCCTGCTGCAGCTGCACAAGGACAGAGCAGGCTTCTTTTTCTCTCTCTCTTTTTTTCAAGTCAATGAATTGATGACTGCAGTGTGAAATGTGGGTTGAAATGGTCCCCTCCTCCCCCGCCCCGCCCCAAGGATGCATAGATTAGCCTTTTGCTATTCTAATATCTCACAACAAGACATCTCAAGAGGAAGCAGGGCTCGTGTTCCTCAAGTGTGCCATTGTGAGGACAACAATCTGTTGAGCACAAAAGAAAAATAAATAAATAAAAGCAGGTGACATGTTGACCTTGTTCCTTTAATATTATCTGTGTATGGTGCACCCGAAGCAGGGCTCTGGAGAAAAGAATAAAGGGGGGTGCTTGGGTGGTGGGAAATGTTCTTACTCCATACAGAGTGTTTAAACAATCCTATTGGAAAGAGAATCTCATGAAAACATGGCCACTTGGTCCTTGGATTTGATTTTAGGGAGAAGAAAAAAAAATGAGCTCTCATTAGTCCTAATGGTATACATAACGGATACACAGATTCTCTCACACCACACTGGATAAACTAGCGAAGTTTTGAGAATAACAGAAGTAAATGACTTTTGATTTCTGAAGTACAGATGGTAATGTTCTTAATTCTTTTAATTTTTTTCAATTTTGGTTCAAATTTTAGAGTAACTGAAATAGCATCAATCTCTGCCTTCGATCTGCTAACAGTCACTGCAGTGATGCTGATTAAGAAAAACAAGGCATCACTCATATTTCTATCGTAGACTAGTTTAGCCCCTAGTTTGATAATAAAGATTGACTTTCAAAGGCAAAAGATGAATTTTAACATGTTTACTCCCAAATCTTGTGAAGTTCCCAAAGACATAGAGTTCTGAAATCTTTCATAAACTGTTATGTATCTGAAGTCCTCCAGCTACAAGATTTTGATTTAGCAAAGTTTTTAAAAGTAGGGAGGGCCATGTGGAAGAGTGTTTCCTTTTAGAACAGCAACAAGAATCCTGAGTTAATGAGCTTACATTTGCAGCTGCAGTGGTTTAGATCCAAACAAACAAATAATGTAATCTGCTGAAGTGACGACATATAAAGTAATAGTAACAACGATATACATATGGATAAGCCTCGCTCCCAGATTAATGAAAGGCGAAAAATGATTGACTACTGGACTATGGAACCAAGGAAGATAATGATATTAATTTTTAAAATGATATAGAGTTTCTCTGGTCTACAACCAGGTTGATGTGATGCAGCCCAAAGCAAAGGATAGACTGGCTGATTGGTATACATCCTGCCACTCTGGCAAGGAAAAATGGTACATGTGGTCCACACAGCTTTATGTGTACCAGGGCTCTTGTCATACAAATTCATTTTTTAACTTGCTGGCGTTAGAAAATGAATTGCTTAAAACATTAAGGAGTGCATTTGTATCCGTCATTAAAAGGATAACCTTTACAAACTAGCGAATGCTGCAAAAGGGTTTTACAGTTGCTTTGGCTGAGCCAGTAAACCACATTTGGAAACTGCTTGTGTTTTCTACTTATATAGCGCCCTGTTGCCACTTAGAGTCTGCATATGATGTAATGTACAAAATACAGCCACTTTTATTTTGTGTCATGTTCATACACAAAACTAGGCTAAGCGGCAAAAAAGAAAGCTTGATGTTTACTCTGCATTTCCTTACAATATGATTTTTATGTAAGTGATTATGAAAAAAAATATTTAAAAATCAAATGAGAGAAGTTAAAATTAAGAAAGTATGCTTCCAGATGTAATTTATCAAAGAGTAAAAAAGCTTGGAGTAGGTACTGACCAAAAAAAATTATCTACAAATTTCAGAAAAGGAAAAAAGGAGAACGGAAGGAAACTCAAGCAGAAGACCAGTCTTCAATCTCTTAACTTCATTTACTCAAAAATAAGAAACCAGAGTGAACCAAAACCTTAATTAAAGTTTACTTTTGCAAGCCTCTGCTCACCCCCGCATTACCCCCACCTCCCCAGCTGAGAGGTTTCATCTCCTTACCCACTACTTCATTAGAGTCTAACAATCCATTACCCACTTCCTAATCCTCCACTGCTCCAAGGAGTCAGGTTATTAGAGGCCTTGAAGGGTCCTGTCATTGTGATGGAGATATGAATTGATCACTAAGATGACAACTGGTGACAAGTGCTGTTTATTAGACTGCTACTTTGCCTCTTAATTATAACTGATTAGCTTGCCTGTTGGTGGTGGAAACAGAAGAATTAACTGCTTTTGTTCCTGTCATCTACTGCATTACTTTATTGCTTTGATTTCCCTTTCAATGGACATTTTCTTTATCAAGATCATGATAAGAATCCAAAGTTTTCCAAAATGAAAACTTTTATTAAAATTTGTTTCCAAAACATTTAATCTTAACTGTCAATTTGTTCACATGCCCTCAATTTAGCTATTAACTGGGATTTATTTGCAGATTTATTTTTCTCAATCTTAGTTCCAAGGAGGAGAGTATAGTTTGGGGATGGGCAATCATATTATCTGTACTTGGGTTGTTTTCTACTGACAGAGGAGGAAATTGTAAGTTCTATGATCTTTCATTCTTTCCTAAATATTTTAAGAAATAATAGCATACCTGTGAAATAATTACAATTTATATTCATTCAATTATACCTGAGGTTAGCATGGGACACATGAGTTACTGAACCCAGCCCCTAAATCTGTAATTTGCCCTAGGAGGAGTTTTAAATATTGAAAGGTTTTGTTTATAAAACAGAATCCATCCTAATTAAGTGACTTTTATCTTTTTTCTCATTGAACTTCTTGATTTTCAAAGTTTTCTTTGAACTGTAGTTTTAGCCCTTCTCATATTGATCAAGTCCTGAAAGAAACTATTCTTTCAGCACTCAGCAATCTCAGAATTTGCCACAGCCAATTGAAATAGTTACTTGCTTTAAAACAGCACTCCTCTAGCCAGGTTCTGGTTTAGTAGTTAAATATCACGTTTTTTGTTGAGAACTAAATGTCTTGATTCTTCACTTATAGTGAATGTTAACAATCCTAATTTTTAAAATTTGCATATTTCAAATATACAGGTACGTATAGCAGACATATCAGTGGGAACTCAAATACTCTAGATCTTTTTTCCTTTATTTTAGAATTAAAGAATAGGCAATAATAATAATAATAATTCTAGATTCCCCCTCCCTTTGTATTCACTTACTCTTATTTTAAGCTCAAATCAAAAAAAATAAAAAAGGAGAATTGTCGCCTGAAGGAGAATGGAGAGAGCTGCACTCATGACCAGAATCAAGGAGGAAAGCTTGCCTGGTCATTCTCAGTTCACTATGAGATCCTGGAAATAGTAGAATCTCTTTTGATTATAAAATATTTATTCTGCACAGATCAAAATGGTGAGGGGGGCTGATCTATCTCAACAAGGAACATTTTAAAAATTCATAATAATTTTTGTATTAACTAAAGATTTTTATGACAAATTTTATGAAATCATCAGATATTAAAACTGAAAGAGCACTGAAATCAGATGAATCCTCCAGAGACACAAGAGTCTTAAAAATTAAGAAATATAAAATCACACAGAGAGCCCGTATGAGTCTCAGACAAGTGGTTTTGATCTTTATGTTTTCTTTATCATTATTATATTTTATTCATTATCATAACACTTCAAAGTTTTTAAAACACAGAAAAACCAATCCATTGCTTAGTTTCCAATCAAAAAATAATTAAAGTCCATGCACAATATAGTAGAATTTATGTCAGTTTTTAAAATACTAAACTAACTGTAGTTCCAATCAATGTAATCAAACTAATAATTATTGAGACAGTATAAAGGGACAATTAAAGTGAATTCTCATGTCTGGTTGTCTCATTTATATTCTGGCTTGACCCTTACTAACTTATGTTACAGTTTTGTGACCTGTAAAATAGAAAAACTGGTAGCTATTTCCTTATATTGCTGTATAAAAGAAATAATATGTTTAAGGCAGATAGATGAGAGCTTAATATACCTCCACCTAATATTATACTTAAAGAAATAATAGCTTTTCTCCAGAGGTCAGGACCAGGACAGAGATGTCCTCTCTCACCACTTCTATTCAATGGTGTACTGTTACCAGAAGGGAATCCAGAGGTGTCTGTGGCAACTTGGTTCTTGCCTCCTCAGATGAAAGAATTCAGGTGAGGGGCAGAAGTAGTTTTAAGGCAGAGGGAGAAACTAAAGCAAGTTTTAGAACAGGGGTGAAACTTTATTAAAGAGCTTTAGGCAGGAACAAAAGGAAGCAAAGTACACTGGGAAGAGGGCCAAGCGTACCACTTGAGAGATCCAAGTGCCCTGTCTGACCTATGACTTGGGGTCTTATACATTGGCATTGCTCCAGGGCTTGTATTTCTTCTCTTCTGATTCTGTTCTTGGAGCAGGCTGTCCATATGCACAGTGGCCTGCCAGCCCTTGGGCGGGGCCACATGCACTGTGTGTTTACTGAAGCTGTGCACATATTCCACTTCCCGGTGTTCTTAGAGGAAGAACACCGGTTAAACTCCACCATTTTATCTCTTAGTGAACATGCGTGAGCCTGCTCACCCAACTCCCAAGACCTTATGGGGAAAATGTTGATCACCAGCTTGGGGTGTTTTCTGTCTATCTACTGGGAGACTGCCCTTCCCTGGTCTGGCTACAATTTATTATTATTTTAGAGAGAGAGTTAACAACCACTTGACCATCACCTGATGGTCACCTGACATTCCTGGGAGGGTTCCTCGCCTTTTCTCCTCATGTCAGCCTAACTGCTTACTCTAAAAGTACTGGAAGTTCTAGTCAAGGCAATTAGTGAATAAAAAGAAATCAAAGGCATTTATATTCGAAAGAAATAAAAAAATTCCATTCACAATAGCAATCAAAAGAATAACAATAAGAATTCAATTTAATTAAAGAAGCGTAAGACATGTATGCTAAAGAATATAAAACATTGTTAAGAGAAATTACAGAAAATCTAAATAAAAATGGAATGAAATCCTGTGTTCATGGATTGAAAAACTTAACACTGTTAACATGGTAATACTTGCATCTTTTGCATTAATTGAAAAGTTGATTCTAAAATTCATATAAAAATGCAAAAGACTTAAAGTAGCCAAAACCATCTTTTAAAAGAATAACAAAGTTAAAGAAGTTACATTTCCCAAATTCAAAACTTCCTATAAAGCTATATAGTAATCAAAATCATGTGGTATTAGAAAAAGAATAGAAATATCTATCAATGAAATATAATTGAGATTCTAGAAATAAATCCTTACATTTATTGTCAATTGGTTTTCAGCAGATGCTAAGACCATTCAAAGAAGAAGCAATTACAATTTTCAACAAGTATTACTGGAACAACTTGATGTTCATATGCAAATAAATAAACTTTGATCCTTAATTCAACCATACAAATAGTTAAGTCAAAGTGAATTATATCAGATCTTAATAATAAGACTTCTAGAGGAAAACACAAAAATGTTCATGTGCTTGGGTTAGGCAAAGTGTTGTTAGACATGACACAGAAATAAGAGAAATTTTTTAAAGACTACTTGGACTTTATTAAAATTCAAACCTTTCTTTGCTAGAAAGGTCAAAATTATGAAAATTAAAAAACAAGCTATAGATTGAGAGAAAACATTTGCAAAACATTTATACAATAAGAACCTACATCCAGGATATGTAAAGAATTATTTCAACTAATAAGAAAACAGATTATTTCATTTTAAAAATGGAAAAATGATTAGAAAAGACATTTATCCAAAATATATGCAAATGGTCAATCAGCACATGAAAAGATACTAAACATCATTAGTCACAGGGAAATGAGCAAAGCTGCAATGAGGTACCACTTCATACCCACTAGGATAACGATACTCAAAAAAACATTAACAAGTATTGGCAAGAAGGTAGAGAAATCAGAACTCTCATATGTTGGTGGTGAGAATCGAAAATGGCGCAGCCACTTTAGAAAACAGCTTGGCAGTTTCTAAAATGGTTAAAATGAGTTACTGCATAATGCAGCAGTTCTTCTCTTAGCTATCTATTCGAAAACGGAGAGAAAGTACATCTGCACCAAGACATGACTGTTCATGGTAGCACTGTTTATAATATCCAATGAGTAGAAGCAATCCAGATATCCATCAACAGATGGATGGTTAAACGAACACAGTACAGCCACCCAAAGGCCTACTACTTTTCGATACAAAGAATGAGTAAATAATAGAAAGATAATCGAGTTTGAAATAAATTTAGAGGGATATATTTATATAGACACACATAGATATATACAGGGGTATGCAGATGATAGACGCAGACACATATATTGCTTACCATTATCCAGGCATGCTAAATAAATCTCTGAGAAAAGGGTCCCGATATCTATGTTTAAGAGTCCCCTAGTTTCTTCTTATGCTCAGCCAAATCTGAAAAGCCCTGAACTTGATGATTTCCTAGGTCCCTTCTATTCCTAAATTCTGACCTTTTGTTTTATTAATATTTTTAAACAAAACCGTTTTTAGACGGGACTTGTAGAAGACATGATCTCTCACTGACTTCTTTTCCTTTTCTCAGCCTGTTTCTCCAAGAGCCCTACCAACAGGATGGCATAAAAACAAATTCACTAGGTGACCTCACACTCCAAATTCCACTCCTTTCTCTTTTGCTGATGTAAGGGTCCTTATCTAAGCCTTTCTCCTTATTTAAATTACAACGATGACCCTTTAGGTTACCCTCTTGCTTGCACAATTAACAGACTGCAGCTGTACAAAATGCTGACACTGGCATTCTGCTGTAGTATCCTATAGAACACACACGTAATTCCACTTTTGCCTTATTAAACTGCTTGCCAGTCAGATTACAATTTTTGCTTCTAGGCTTTTGAAACCTGCCAAACTCTTTTGAATCCATTTTCTCTGATGTGCTAGAACCAGTTGCAACTCAGGTGGCTGGACAGCCCGTGGATGCTGACTTTTATCCTGAAGACTCATAGACCAGGTCTATATTCTTGATTGTACACATTCACCAATAGTGAATGTGTGCATAATAGTGAACATTCACCGGTAATCCCAAAGTCCCCTGCTAATTCAGAATTGCAAACTCCCTGCCCACCAAACCAGCATGGCTAATTTGCATATGATCCCTTATAATCACTTTCTTAACTCTTGCCTTCCCTCTGGTGTGGTGGAGGTGCTAATGAGCAGAGAAATGAGTTAGACATAGAAAGTACAAGGCATCAAGAAACTTGATAGTCCCTAAATAATGAAAATGGGGAAGGATTTATACTTCCATATTCTCTCTTTTTTGCTTCTGTTTTACATCTCATTTAAGACAGCAAAAGTACTCAACTACATTTAACAAATACTCATTCAGCACCTACCCTTGTTCAGAACTGTGCTCAGTGCTGACCAGTTACACAGGGAAATTAAACATATTGCATTCTGTACCCTAAAGGGCTAGTCAATCTAGTATACGGAATAAGACTCAAAAACTGATGTTTCTGATCTAAAATATAATGTGAGCATTTCTCAGTTCCTTACTGCCTAAATTTCTTTGCTTGAGTTTAACAAATTGAGTTATATAAGCACATCTCCCCGACAAGTGTTTGCAATCTAAGTGTGTCAATACACGGTAATGTTCTCAGTGGTAGAGCCAACATAGAATCGTTCCATTTACAGCCTTTGTTCATGGTGCAGTCTTGTATGCTGTATTAACAGAGACTGGAAAACATCAGGCATAATAATTCTGTCTTTAGAAATTTGGACAAACTTGGGATCTCTAAAATTGATTAGTAGTTTCCCCTTGGGACTGCTCACTTACACTGAACCAGAATTTGCCAAATTCAGATGCATGGCTCAAAGTTTTGAGCAAGTTTTCAGGGTATTTCTGCTACAATGAATGGTCATACTGTTACTATTAGTAACATCATATGACAGAGACTAAAATGTAAAGGTCAACATCAACAGTAATAATCAAAAGCAAAGATTGTGAGTTTTCATGTAGGAATTCTACCATTTGAATATATTAGAAAGGGAAAAGAACACAGCGAGTATTTCTACTCTAGTAGTAACACGGTATCCATGGAAAAACAAGTAAATTGTTTATTAAACATACGTGCTTTTAAAGTCATCATAAGACATTTTTTTTTGAGACAGGGTTTCGCTCTTGTTACCCAGGCTGGAGTGCAATGGCGCGATCTCGGCTCACCGCAACCTCCGCCTCCTGGGTTCAGGCAATTCTCCTGCCTCAGCCTCCTGAGTAGCTGGGATTACAGGCACGCACCACCATGCCCAGCTAATTTTTTGTATTTTTAGTAGAGACGGGGTTTCACCATGTTGACCAGGATGGTCTCGATCTCTTGACCTCGTGATCCACCCGCCTCGGCCTCCCAAAGTGCTGGGATTACAAGCGTGAGCCACCACGCCCGGCCCCATAAGACATTTTTATACTACAATAGTGACTGAACTTAAATTATTAACTCGTATTTATTACTTTAAATTAATCTCCTCTAAAATGCCAACAAAAATCTCAGTATTCAGAAATGTGCAACAATGCCAAAAAATGGAAAACTTCAGGAAAAAGACACACTTTAAAGATATATATGTCAGTGACTATCTTAAGCCAAGTTTTAAAATAAAGCAAATATAGTAGTTTGTCCCCATCCTAAAGCTGGCTTGTAAGGACCCTTAATCAAGCTAGACCTTGACTCCATAAAATACATCAATTACCATGGGTGTCTTTCTTGGTATCCTGGATTTATAAGGGTGTCCCTCTACCAATAATGTTCTTGGATTACTCACTAAAATGAAAAATAAGATCTTGACTCAGATCAGGAGTTTTGATGCAGCTTCAGCAAGTCCATGGAGTCCATTACCTAGTTATTATTATTATTTTTATTTGCACTTCATTGTGGGAACCCTACTGTGCTCCTACTTTTACTATTCAACGGTATTTATCTTTGCTTATTTCTGAGACTAAGGAGTGTTGTATCAAAATTTGCATCCTCTTTAGTGGAGAGTTTTCATTTCACCGTAAGTACACGGACTAGAGTCCTTCATGCCCTTTGGGCTTCACAGTGACTCCGGCGAGACATTTAAAGTGTGAAAAGCAACCTTGTTCACTTTACCTGGACAAAATGCAAATGGCTTTATGGAGAGGAGCAAAGAACATTGTCCTATATTGAGGAAACAGGAGGTAGAAAAATAATTTTTAAAAAAGAGAGGAGAGACGTTTCTGAAGAAAGAATTACCTTCCAGTTCTAGAAGAAAATGCTCTTAATTTGATTAGCCACTCTCATGATAAGAACAGACTAGTGTCAAACTCCATTGCTGACTGGTCACATCTACACAAAACATATCCTGCTGTTTAATGGGCGCATTTTTAGCATCATGCAAATTGAATATTGGGATACTCCCCAAAATTAGGATTTCTCTCTGAAAGGACAGCAGTTGCGATGCATAAAGCTTGGAAAGTTCTGGTGAGATTGATGTTGCGGCTCAGAACTCTGACATTTGGATTTAAGCAGTACGGAAATGAATCTTGTATTTGACATTTAAAAGGGAGGCTTTTCTACTGCCTGTAGTTTCCTAAATCATACCAAAAGGAACTGCTGTGACGGAAAAGCTTGAGAAATCAGTTCCATTAATTCCTTATTTTCCCACATTATGGCCAATGAATTGAGACTCAGAGTTATTACATACTTGGTATCACAGCAACATACAAACTAGTGAAGCAATTCACAGATACTAGCAATCATTCCCTTTTTATAGATATAACGGCAAAATTTGACTTGCCAACCATATCCACTGGGATCTCTAAGAGAGCATAACATTTGAAATGATTCTCTTTCTTTTTATTGAATATGTACTCTTTTTTTTGAGAAACAGAGCAGGTAGTAGATAGGTACAAACTACTACAATTTGAATGTTTACAAAATAGTTTCAATAGTTTAATGGAGTGTTTCATATAACTATAACTTTATGGTCTTTATTCTGAAATACTGTAATGTATTAGCTTCACAGTCATGTTTATAAATTCTCATACACTCAAGATCAATTGATATATACATCCAATATGTTTATTAAATCTACCAATATGATTTTTTAAATTTTAGAGTGGAAAACTTTAAAATTGTTTTCCACAAAAAAATATATGTAATCAAACACACAAAATATGTTTTTCAAATGTCATGGATCTGAATCTCCAATAATGATATATAGATTAGAGAAGATCTCTAAAGCACAATTGTTTATCCTTGACTAGGCTATCCAAGAGTCTTCTATATTTATAAATGCTTTATTTCATATATCTTTTCTAGACAATCATAGCTACAATTCAGTTGTTAACTGTCATCACAATATGGTATTCTTTACCAAAGACTATAGAAAACATAAATGTTGTAGATGCGTGTATACATATGTGTGTTCATATATGTGTTCTACATATATGTAAAATTGAACTGTACCTGAAAAGATTGATTGCATGCATAACATAGCTTTACAATAATGAGAGAGAGAGAGAGAGAGAGAGAGAGAGAGAGATATCTGGGAAACATCAGGAGGACTGAATCCATATACATTCATCCCAGATTTAATGTGGACCTTAAGGGAGAGGAAGTCAAGAATTATGCCTACCAGTATTCTTCCTTGGACATTTTAATGGAGGTTCATGCCATTAAATGAGATGGCTGAAAAGAATATGATGGCGGAGCAGGAGGAAGGAATAGAGATACATAAGTTTGGTTTATCTCCATGTTGAATTTGAAATATTGAGGACCTTTACATGGAGATATTCAGGAAGCTGAATTTCTGAATTTGGAGTTCAGAAGCAAGACTCAGAAGCTTATATTTGAGAGGTACTATTTTAAGTTATAGGTAAAATAAGATTTCCCAGGAAATGTGTAATTAAAAACAAAAAAGGCTGAGTTTGGAACACATATTTTTAAGATCATGATGAATGATGAAAGCCCATGTAGGTGTTGCTAGAAATATAACAACAACCAGAAGAAAACTGTCTGTGGAAGTAAGGGTGACCAGCAGTTTCCAAAACTCTTTGTCCCTAGCAAGTCCCAGAGAGTAGTTGTATGTATGAAAGATGAATTAAGTTGCATTTAATATAGAATTAAATATACACATTAAGTAATCAATTAAATACATTATGCAAAAAAAACTAAAATCATAAAAATCATCTTCATATCATTTCCCATCACACGTCATATGTACCATACATTCTACTTGAACTATAGCTCTGCAGTCTGATAGAGCTTCTCTTTGCTTGTATTTCATTATTGAGAGCTCTCATTTACAAGCCTCTGTTTTATTTCCCACAATAAAAGAGGTGCATTAAGTTAACTATGCAGTTACTCAACTCCTTTGGGAAAAAACTATGGGAGTTTGCTTATATTTTAAACAAGTCAGTAGCATGGGAGCATTAGTGTTTTTATATCCACATTCTACTTATTTCAAATTATTATTTTCCCCTTGCTCTCTGCCCTTGTCCTTTAATTATTTAAGATGTACTATTTTCCATGGAAAAGCAAGATGGTCCAAATTACTAGGATTGAATATTTTCCCTTAAGCCTTCATTATGGTATTCAGGAGAAGAGAGTAAAGGTGCCAACTATTAAACTGCTGCTTTCTAGAGAACTTGCGAAGATTTTACGTTTCTTTACTCTCAACCCCAGCGGCACTGACAATTGCAACTTCAATGAGACCAACATAAACATACATAACGGCTTTTTCTTATGAAAGTCATCAGTCACAAATTAATACAAGCATCAATGAACTTGTATAAAAATTGAAATAGGAAAAATATATAAAGGGATCAGTTTTATTGTTCCTAAGCCAGGATAAACAGTGAAATGAAATGACTAATGATGAAAAACAGATAAATTGAAATACACTATGGAGACAGTAACTGTCTGTCTTAGGAATTTCATGGGTCTGAAGTAATTTTGTATTAAATGGACATTTTAACTATGGAAGGTGGACTTTGTTTGTTTGTTTGTTTGTTTGATTTTTAACAATGAAACAAAGACAGAACTGTTAGTACTTGACTATTGTTTTCCAATAGCCCGTGGGCACTTATTTTAATGACCCAAGGAAGTAACAAGAGGTTTGTTCACACATTAAAATGACCTGGGTTCATTAAGTTTTATTTTGACAACCATCAAAAGTGAGTCTTTGTTTAAATGATTAAAGACACTAAGAATCCAGCATTGCAATTAGTGAAACATTTCTTTAAATATTGTAGGACCCAGTGATTACATTGATACTGATGAGTTGAGCTCATTGAAGTTGGAATAAATCAATTTTCAACACATATATTCACTGGTCTAATACTACTCAATTCCTTTACAACATTCTGTTTATTATCTGCTCCTCACGAACTGCTAAATTTAAGAAAAAGCCTACTGTACCCAACATTTCTACTCTGATAAAGAAGAAGTAGCCCAAATCTACATTTCAGAAAGCTAATATGACGCTTGCACCAGAGGCCACTAGTTAAAGAAACTAGGAGAGACAAATCAGACTTGTCTTCTCTAAAAATATCTGTGATGTAGGATAGGAAAGTCTTTGTTGATCTTTGGATCGTAACCTCAGCAACTATGATAACTGATAAGAGAATATTGTCACTGTGTGTTTGCCTAGTTACATAGTGAAAGCAGAATTATTAGAAGTATATGTAAAAAGTAAAGTAGCTATAACCATCCTCTTAAAATATGTGTCCTTCGGTTACCAAAACAGTATGGTACTTGGTGCATAAACAGGCGCATAAACCAGTGGAACAGAGTAGAGAACTCAAAATAAAACTGCACATCTACAACCATCTGATCTTCGACAAACCCAACAAAAGCAAGTAATAGGGAAAGGATTCCCTATTCGATAAATGGTGCTGGGGAAACTGGCCGGCCATATGCAGAAAATTGAAACTGGGTCTCTTCCTTACCCTTATACAAAAATGAACTCAAGATGTTTTAAAGACTTAAATGTAAAACTCAAAACTATTAAAACCCTAGAAGAAAATCTAGGCAATACTATTTAGGACATAGGCAGAGGCAAAGACTTTATGATGAAATTACCAAAAGCAATTGCAACAAAAGCAAAACTTGACAAATGGGATCTAATTGAGCTAAATAGCTTCTGCACAGCAAATGAAACTATCATCAGAGTGAACAGACAACCTACAGAATGGGAGAAAATTTTTGTAATCTGTCAAGGTCTAACATCTAGAATCTACAAAGAACTTAAGCAAATTTACAAGAGAAAAACAAGCAACCCCATTAAAAAGTGGACAAAGGATATGAACAGACACTTCTCAAAAAAAAACAAAAAAAGACATACTTACGGCCAACAAACACATGAAAAATAGCTCAACATCAGTGATCAATGCAAATCAGTCACAATGATATACCATCTTACACAAGTCAGAGTGGCGATTATTAAAAAGTCAGGGAACAACAGATGCCGGTGAGGTTGCTGAGAATTAGGAATCATTTTACACTGTTGGTGGGAGGGTAAACTAGTTCAACCATTGCAGAAGACAGTGTGTAATTCCTCAAAGATTGAGACCCGGAAATACCATTTGACTCAGCAATCCCATTACTGTGTATCTACCCAAATTAATATAAATCATTCTATTATAAAGATACATGCACGGGTATGTTCACTGCAGCACTCTTCACAATAGCAAAGACATGGAATCAATCCAAATGCCCATCAATGATAGAATGGTTAAAGAAAATGTGGTACATATGCCCCATGGAATACTATGCAGTCATAAAAAGGAATGAGTTCATGTCCTTTGCAGGGAGATGGATGAAGCTGGAAGCCATCATCTTTAGCAGACTAATGCAGGAACAGAAAACCAAACACTGCATGTTCTCACATATAAGTGGATGCTGAACAATGAAAACACATGGACATGGGAGGGAAACAACACTTACTGGGGCCCGTTGTGGGAGGGTGGGAGTGGGAGAGTGTTAGAGAAAAGAGCTGATGCATGTTGGGCTTAATACCTGGGTGATGGGTTGATAGATGCAGTAGACAACATGACACACGTTTACCTATGCAGCAAACCTGCACATCCTGTACATGTATCCTGGAACTTAATTTTTAAAAATTAAAAAAAAAATGTGTCCTTGAATTTACTTTATCATGGTTCTCAAACCATGGGATTAAACTTTGAGGTAATGCATGGAGGAAAGGTAAATACATTAAAAGGAATGTGGCCAGGAGTGGTTGCTAAAGCCTGTAATCCCAGCACTTTGGGAGGCTGAGGCAGGAGGAACCCTTGATCCCAGGAATTCAAGATCAGCCTGGGCAAGAGAGCAAGACCCCTGACTCTTAAAAAAATTTTAAATAAATAAATAAATAATAGAAATATAATAATAGAATCTAGACTAGCTTATTATGAAAATCGTTTTTAAAACTTTAATAAAACCCATCCTTGTATAGAATTCCTTGAGCCAGTACCTTGCCCCAATTTTCCTCTTACCTTCTGTTTTCTCTTTTACTGAAGTCCTTATGTTGTATCTACCATTATTAAGCTTATTTAAAGTATATTCTGGCCTTTCATCGCTACATTTAAATTACACTAATTTGAACATTTACATATCAAAGTTCAGAAAAAAATGATCAATTTATTGATCAATTTATTCAGCGAATAATTCCGTTGTATTTCCAATGTCTAAATTTCAGATAAGATTCTATTAATTTTTGAGTAGAAGAAATGTAAGTTTACTCATACCTTGGAATATCTTGATTGCTGGAAACCTTCAGGAAGGTGTTTTTTAGAAGTGTTCTTTAGCATATAAACAACAATATAACTTTAGAAAATGACCCTCCAGCCTGACACAACTATTTTTAATTGTCCATATTGCCTTTTTGTTCCCATCCTCCCCTCATTCATAACTCTAAATCTACGTGCTGATTTTTAATCTGAAAGTTTATCCTGGTTTTTCTATGTTACTACATAAATAGACTTTGTATTTAACGAACATCTGTTTAATATTATTGCAATATATAATATTATTGGGTTTTCTGGAGACAGACACTGAGAGTTTGGAGTGTAAGATGTGGGTCCGATATTAACATCTGTAACGGGAAGAGAGGGGACAGGGCTGCATGCAGAGAAAGCTAAACAGTGAAGGGGGCATAATAGCATGTCTGCCAACTCTGTGAGAAGCTCTGGAGTGAGTGCTGAATGTGCAAATGCCCCATAGTGGGCCCAAATGCCAGACGGTTAGGCCCCTTCACTTTCACTCTGCATAATCATCTGATTTGGGCTGCTCTGGGCAGGGCATGATCTCAGGAAAGTGAGTTCTTTGCAACTGAAGCCGACCATGAACTGACTGTCACTGGAGACTGCCTACTGTCCACACTACCTGAAGGCGGGCAGTAGATCCCCATGTCCACCACACTCATCCATCTTTGAGTGCTTATGACAGAAACGAATGTCAGGCTGGCTGAAATTCTACTGAAGATCCAGGTATAGCTAGACGCATGTGCTCAATGGACACTGGGAGGAATCTGTATTTCCTTTTCATTTCTGTGTTGACTTTGTTCTTGGGTAGGCTCTTCCTTCCTACTGACAAATATGGCTACCAACAGCCAGAGCTGACGGAGCACACTGCTATTTTAAAGTTTTCAGCAAATTTCAAGAGACTGACATTGATTCAGGAAAGGGTCTACCCTGGGAATTTAGGGACATGAACGGAAAGCTCTTAAGTTTGATTATTCATTGAAAGATTGAGATGCGGTTGCTCAAAGAAGACAGAAGGGATGTCGGACAGGCAAAAACTGTAACAGTTTATTTTCCTTGACAGTCGTGGGTCTAAGGGGTAAGCAGCTGAGTTAAGCTAGGACAACCAATTCTTACTTCCTAAAATTAGAAACTAGACAGAGATATTGTCACTCAGTGCTGTTAGAACTGAATTATCTGAAGGTAGCTTCTTGAAGGAGTTTTATTTCTGTAATTATTTTCAAGTCAATTTTACCATCTGGCTTTACATTTTTAGAACCTTGGTCAAGTTCTTTATCTAAAAAATGTGAATATTAACGGGACATTGAAATAGAGATGTTTTTAAACTTGAAAGTCTATATATATATATATATTATAAGCACAAATCCTGACATTTTGTAAGGGATCAGTAATGTAAACTGTTGTTATTACTAATAGCAGTAATACTAGTAGTGGTATAGAACATTTTTAATCAAAGCGCTATCACGGTCTAAATAGCATGCTAGACACTATGTAAATTACAAACACAAATCAAACATAAGTCTTATGCTTAAGGAGATTCCAGTCTGGTGAAAGGAATAATTAATATATGTTAATTATATACAGTATATTTTACAGTTCATTTGGAAAAACAGACTTTGAATATCTGGCCCCTATAGTGGTAATTTTGCATTATATGATTACATATTAATAAATCAGATGATTTTTAATATATATATACACATACACATATGTATACATATAATGTATGTGTGTTTGTGAAAGGCCAAGATAAAGAGAAGAGGGGAAAATATTTTAAACCATTTGAATAGCTTCTAAAATTTACATATGTTTGTATAATACAAACCATGGCTGAATTTGGTATGCCAACTTCCTGAACAAAAAAAAAATCAAAATATGTTAATCACAGTAGGAAACGATATGGCCGCTACATACAATTTTAGCATCCAGTTAATATCTGTTCTTAGTTTAATTACTTCAAAGTGTCAACATTTTGATTCACAAGATTAAACAGAAGACAATTCTTAAAGTGTCTATTTTTAACTCACTGGTGTGATACTCCTACCTGACTTTAAATATATTGGGTTTTTCCCTTTAGTATAAATGGGGAGCTTTATTGCCAAGATATGACCAAATTAGAACTTAGTTGAAACTTCCCGGTGGCAGGGATTATATCAAGCTCATCTGTGTATGTTTGACAGTGCCTGGTATATAAAAGATCTTCATATATTTGTGTCTTTTTTTAAATGAAGCAACAAGTACCTCTCAAGGTCATTAGGAGAACCAGGTATTCTCCCTGACCCATTACTTTTCTTTTTGTTTTTTGTTTTTTGTTTTTTGGTTTTTTTTTGAGATGGAGTTTAACCCTTGTTGCCCAGGCTGGAGTGCAATGGCATGGTCTCTGCTCACTGCAACCTCTGCCTCCCAGTTTCATGCGATTCTCTTGCCTCAGCCTTCCTAGTAGCTGGGATTACAGGCACCCACCACTACGCCCAACTAATTTTTCTATTTTTAGTAGAGATGTTGTTTCACCATATTGGCCAGGCTGTTCTCAAACTCCTGACCTCAGGCGAACCATCTGCCTCAGCCTCCCGAAATGCTGGGATTATAGGCATGAGCTACTGTGCTGGTCCAACCCAGTACTTTTCTATAAACTTTTCACTAGTAATCTTCAGTGAGATAGGAGCTTATGCTGAAATATGAGTCGACTATGGTGTAGACACACTGTATTGTTCAGCTAACTTTTTTTTAGCAAGACTTTCTGAATGAAGAAAGAAATGCATTAATTTAGAATCTTAGTTCACCATAGACTGTTTACTGACCTGGTCTTTTAAGGAGCATTGGTATAGTGTATGCTCCAAGGGGCTAGAATATGTTGTCACAAGCAAACCTTAATGCAGAGTTTTCTATCTTCAAACATTTGGATGGCAAGGTAAGAAGTGAGTGATCATTCAAAAAAATTGAAAGTGAAATGTTTTTTATTGCCTTCATTTTTATAGGGTATATATTTTGCTGGTTGCTGTATAAAAATTTAATTCATTATTATAAGTTACTGGTTATAAATTTGTCTTATTCACGATCTGTGCCCTCTGCAAACAAGCAAGAGAAATATTCTAAGTTATTATCCAAAATAAATACTTTATTTTCCCAGTGTTATATGTAACCAGGAGGCCTTGGTTGTGAGGCCAGATGAAGTCTCAGCAGTAGGGTCATGGAGTAAGGCAGCAGTTAAGATGAGCTGGGACTGAAGAGATTGATCAACCTCTAGGGTTTTCTATGCAAGACCGAATGTTCCGGTTCCAAATATTATGCCCACGATGACATAGAAAAGATTGTTGAACAACAGAGAAAATATATACAGCTACGTCGGTTGCAGATGTGAATGGTGCTTCCTACAATTGTGGCAAGCACAATCTGTATAATTTTATATGGCGGTCCTGACCTCTGTGGGTCAGTAGAAACACCTGAGGACTTACTGTCAAATGTTTGAGTATAACAGCAAAAGTGTAGATGCTTGAAAATGCCAAGGGTCAAGATGGACAGCAATGCCTTACCTGTAGTTGACAAATCTGCTAAAGAATAGGGCGATAACTAATGGCTACTACTGTAGAGAGTAGATGTCAACTCTCACGGGAAATTGGGGCTTATAAAAAAAATATTTTTTAGAGTTCTAGTCAAATTCACTGGAATTTGTGATAAAACTAATGTCTTTAAAGAACAAGTGATCCAGTAAGAACCAGGAAAATCTGTCCTTCTGTGGCCTTCAGATTGGCCAGAGATCCTTGCACATACACCATATATTAACAGGAATTACCCAGGGATAATATTAAAAATATATTCAATAAACAGCATAGTGTGGTTATCGGCCAATCAGAATAAATGTTGACTATAGCTGGGAAAACAGCGTTGAGAGGATCTTGCTGTGCCAAGTGTTAACTCTCTAGTTGCTGCATCACGGTGATGAAAATGGCTGACTTTTCCCATAGAAATGATATTTATGCTTTTTTAAAAATAAACATAGAAATCGACCCTCCTGGTCTTAATATTTGAAACATATTTATCTCATCTGAGTTCCTTCCTCAGAAAAAGGAATCTCTAGTGAGGGACTGAAATGCCTCAGATCACTGCACCCAGACAATGAGACGCCAGCCCCCTCATCCATCATGATGGCTTCGTTGCCCCTCCCTAATTCTTGTTTTCCCACCTTTCCCGCTATATAAACCCCCCAATTTTAGTCAGTCGGGGAGAGATGGATCTGAGACTCACCCTCCATTCTCCCAGTTGATGTCCGTCTAATAACAGCCTTCTTCCCTGACAATGCTCCTCTCAGCGGTTGGCTTTCCGAGTAGTGAGCAACAGGATGTAGTCTGCACCCTGGCACCATGTAACATGGAATTAGGGCGCTAGACCACAAATATGGCTGCATATTGGAATCAACTGTGAATTGTTCTTTTGAATTCTGATAGTATTATTAGAGATTCTGATTAATTGTTATTAGGGGGTGGTGTAGATATAGGTAGTTAAAAGTTCCCGGATGATTCCAGTATGCAATAAAATGTGAGAATCACTGACTTAGCATTCAGACAATGAGAACATCAAGAATGAAACAGTACAAACCCTTCTCTCCTACACGTTAGTGTATAAAACCTTTGTTATTAATCACTTAAAAAATAGCTCACTTCAGTTTCAATGGTTTATTTTAAAATTTTCAGGAAATGGATCCGAGTAGATTTCATGTTCTCTTATTATCCAAATTCCCTCACCAGTGTCCATCTTCCAAGTTCTTGTCAATGTCAAATTTTTGTTTTGTCTTTGTTTTGTAATCGAGGTTATATGCATTGTCTTATGGTTAGCATTTTATTTGGCAAAATGGTGTGAAAAGGTTTAATTGCTGTATAGACACCATTTATGAAGTGCTTTTTCTTTCTTTCCTAAAGAATTTTAATTAACAGAAAATCTTTCAATCCAGCTCTCTTCTCCTGGAAGAAAATATGCATGGAAATTCCTTTCTTACATGCTCTTATTGAAACCCCGAATCAGTATCTGAAATGTGTTCTATGCTAGAGCAGGTTGGGCTTCAAGCTTCGTCTTGGCAAGATACAGAAATTAAAGTCATGGGCCAACTTTTGAATTAACCTGAAAATTCTTTTTTATGTGCATATGAAAACATGTCTTTGAAACATTTTGCCAAAGGCTTCTTGGTCTTCTGGTTGTTACATAAAAACATGGTCATCCCAAAGGTGGGGGGAAAAAAAACTCAACTATGTTCCACCTTAATCAGATTCACAATCATGTCCTAATGTAATTTGTCCTAATCCATTTCGGAGGAAGACAACCATTTATGATTCTCAGAGACATGTGGGAATAAATGTGACTATATGGAAAGTCCCTGGGTGTTCTGTATACTATATTTGCTAGTTCATAAAAAAGCTAATTGCATTTCTGAAAAGAAGGCTTTATGGATGCAACGTATATTCTAAATGCAAAACCCTACTCTGTCACCCCACAGTTATATGGTTCTTATCCTTTCGCCATATACTAACTATATTCCGGATTACAGTAACTTATTTTGTAATAAAAAGCACACACATCACTGTATTAGCCTGATCGTATATGTCAATGTTTCAGAGACAGTCCTATTTTCAGTTTTGCTGGGGAAAAAAAATAGGTAACACTTAGCATAGTAAGTAACATATTACCCTATAGTAAAATAGAAAATGATTGGCTCCTGATTTTTTTCCCAATGCCTTGGAAGATAAATACATTAAGTAGCTTGTTAGAAGACCTAGCATAATTTTGTTTCTGAGAAGCTATTGTAGAGAATGCTTCCAAGGGTAATGAATCCACAAGTTTATTCTGCAATGAAATCCTTTTTCATGGATTTTATTTTTCATTACAAGCATGTTTTTAAAAAAGCAATGTTTTCTGTAAACAGAACTGGTACTAGACAATACGCTACTGAAGCAAGCCAGAAATGTAAATAATCAAAGGGTTTTTATTTACCTTTCTGCAATAATCATGAAATCATACTGACCTAACATCTCATAATTTATTTATTTTTCATGTGATATAATTTTTTCTTTATCTCTGGCCCCTTTCAATGGTCATTTGTAGCTAAATTATCTCTGCTTTGCTCTCTTTGGCTATAAGAACTCTATCACTTCACTTAGTCAGTGATGTGGTTTCAAAGGCCCTGCAGTACTCATGGAAGTTTCAGGGATAGCATAATTGCCTTTGTCAGGGCAAGTGATGAGGATGTCTGGGAATCAGATCTTCTCTCAAAACTATGAAAAATCCCAAGCTAACTGATTGACAAACATGATCATTTATAATTGAATTAAAACAAAGTAACATCTAAATTTAAATAATAAATCTTCTTTAGGCCGTGAATGGAGAGATATTCAGCTATTTAACTTTTTAATGTTGACCATACCTCTGGTCAACATTAAAGCTTAAATATCAGGTCCCTGACTCCCTAAATATTTGGCAAATGAAATTCACCTACCCCTCATCCCCACTGCTACTTGCTCCACCAAAGAAATACCTTAATCTTTCATCTAGTATTCTTCTCTCCATCTTCCTCCTTCCTCTCAAGAGTCCCCAGTGACTTCTTGAGAGATAATTATGCCTGTAGCTCAGGGACTTAAAGTAATCACCAGACTTGGCATGAAAGAATGCTGGAATGCAAGCTGAAGTGGGAAGCAACAAAGATTCAGTGCAGATATTATGAAAAGGGAATGCATTACAGCAATTACTCAGTTGGCCTGATTTCTGCCAGCCAACAGAATACAGCAAGGAGGCCAAAGCATAAACACCACCTAGTATTACTCATCATGACTCATTGGCATTTGGTGTTCAGGACCCAGTGGAAGTCTTTGCATAAAGATCTAGAAGCTTTGTTACCAAAGCTTCTAGAAAAGAAAAACAAAGCTCATAGACCTTTTGGCTTTTATTCAGTATAGCATCAACTTCTCCCTGTGTCTACCTTTAAAGTTGGAGGTTACAGTCAGGAGCTGTATTTAGAGAAGCTTAATCGGGAAATATCATGTAAAGTTGTGAAGTGCTGCTAGAGTGAACAGTTAGCTGATTTGATGAGAGTCAGTTGCAACTGACAATGAGGTTGAGAGTGTGATTGTCGCTTGGGCTGCGGGCATTCATGCTGTCACAGTCTATAACCCAAATCCCCACCAGCCACCTATTAATGCTTGATTTTATCACAGTGGATGAAGGAAATAGCACAGAATAATCAACATAGCTTGAGAAAATTGTAAGTGTATGCTGAAATAAGAGTAGTGCTGTCACATCACAAATGTAGCCTGCATTATCAAAAAGATATGACAAGGAGGAAAATGGGAAACCTATACATGTTTTGGAAGGAAGTTCCAGTTTTCCTAGAACTGGCCCTATTTGCCTCAAACAGTCCTAGTGTGTGTGATTTTCCTGGAGTAATTCTTAATTTCACTCTAAAATTGAACCAGTTTGGACAATGAATGATATAGCCTCATTCTCACTTTATCCAATTTGACATGACAAAGAAGGATGAGAAAGCAGATTTATTTAGAGCATCTGTGATGTGTCTTGCGTTTCACATGTGCTACATAAAGTATCTGTATTAACTGTATTATTTAAACGAAGTAAAGCAATACATTCTACTGGATGGTGTTGATACCCAGCAATGAAGGTGCTTGATTACATAAAGGATCATTAATTTCATTAATCGTGTAAGTATTTTAATCCAGATTTTAGTAGTTTTCTAGCAATTTTTCATAAGTTATATAAATTTCCTGGAAAAGGATTCTTAGAAGGGAAATTTATGAAATTAAAAGAAAAATTCTAAACTATAGATAAGCCAAACAGTTTCACTTGTTCTGACCCCTAACATTCACATAGCTGAATGGAGATAACCAGAATTATCCAGTGAACTGTCCCATGTCCCAGTTGGTAGCTTAAGGCACTGAATAATGGAATCCATTGAGTGCTAAATACATCAATTATCTATTTAATTTAGGACATTCATGGCCTGTTATAATTGTTCTGAATACTGGCAGCTTTAATTAAGGAACAAGGTTGTAGTATTGGTTAATATTATGAGCTAAAAGACAATTGTTTCTAGTTTTCCTCTCTATAATTTTTTGTGTACCAGACATCTGCATGCATTTTGCTCAAGATTATTTCCTTAGACAAGAAATTTAAAGCCAGGCTTCTTTATGGCAGCCAAATGTGGCCATGCCATGCCATCTTCTTACATATGACCAATTGTGGCAGCAGAATGGATTCTGAACCAACCTGCATTGATTGTTAGACTAGATAGCACGTTCACCTTAAGTGAAGTTAGGGACACATATTTTGTGAAGCTTTAGGGGACAGAAACTGAAGCACTAAAAAATTATTTTAATCAATGTTGCTGCTCATAACAGCAGCTAATAAACCATGTGAAGCATCAGTGCGAGCTGCATTTTCTTTTTCCTTTCTAACAATTCACTTTGGAGGCGCACAAGCCTGGATTACGGCAACAGCTGTTTTGGAACTAGCTTTGTTGGTTTAATCAAATGTATTTGCACTTTACGTCTTTTCTATGTTACGGTTATTTATTATTATTATTAAATGATATTAGCATGATCTGGGGCCATAAAGCATACAATTTAATTGCATATGGTTTTTGAAATTTGCAACAGGATTGGTAACCTGTTGCCACTTTTTTCCTTTCATTTAGGGCATAAATCACTAAAGAACAACTGAAGTAGCTCGCTTTGATTTTATTTAGTGCTTTGGATCCTAACCCATAAGGGAAGTGACTGAGATTCACACATTTTTTTTTTAATTAATTTGATTTCAAAACTTGCAGGAAGCTGTCACAATGATTCAAAACTGTTTTCTCTAAAACAATAAGTGTAATCTTTGATACAACTGGGCCGATTAGACGCATTGTAAAGTAAGTGCGGGAATAGAAAATTAGGTCAGCTGAATGGTCCAATGGTGACAATAAAACACTGTGCATGAATATTTCCAAATACTTACTGTAGTAATTGCCACAACAATGAGTCCTATGAAATGAACCTGAGGGTTCCCTGAGTACTAATTTATTTCACTTACTACATATGGATACTGACTAAGGCAGCTTCACTTTGCACTTTCAAGGAAGAGGAAAAATCCAGAACTGTCTCTAAAACACTTTTGGTACAAATTTGGACAATGAAGAAAATTGGGCACTCAATTAGGCAGTAAAAAAATTACTCCAATTTAGAAACAAACTGACTGATGAAGCCAAGTAAAATAATAGACCTCATAGTACCACGAGCACGTAAATCAAACCTAAATTAAAGTGAATATTGTTCACACAACTATAACTTGATTACATCAGTTTTAATCACTTGGTCGTTCAGCCCTGAAACACAGTTTTTAAAATGCTACTTTATTTTTCTTGTATATAGTAATCATCCTTTTCTATGTATGCTGTGCATATCCAGGATACTTTTATCAATAGAACAAGATAGCTATTTATTTCTATATTTCATAATTTATATATGATTCATTTAATCATGAAATGTTTATTAAGCATCTATTCTATACTAGCCTCATTCTAAGGACTGAGGATACGATTATGGGCTGGATAACAAAAGCCCTGCATACTGAAGATGAACAGCCAAGCAAATAGTACCAATAACCTTAAGAAGTATTATGATAATGGAGGTCAAAGTCACACTGGGAGCATGAAGGGGTATCTCACCTCATCTGGGATGTGTGTGTGTGTATGTGTGTGTGTGGTAGGGTTGGTAAGAGGAGTCTTAAAGGGGCATCTCGCCTAGTTTGGGGTGTGTGTGTATATGTGTGTGTGTGTGTGTGTGTGTGTGTGTGTGTGTGTGTGTCTGGTGGGGTTGGTTAGAGGAGTCTTCCCGGAGTAAATGACGTTAGAGACTTGAAGGAGTTAGTCAGGAATGAAGGTGGGACAGAACAACCCCTAGATGCAGCTCCTCAATTAATTGTTCTTCCTGGATATGATCCTCCTGCATTCCAGAGTTTCCTAGAGTCCAGTGAGAGCTCCAGAATGTAGTCAAAACCTGGTCTCTTTGAGCCAGATCCCAACTTGATATAGGTATGTTCGCCTGCTGTGTTCGTGTTGTTGTTTTTATTATTATTAATCAACAACATTTAGGAATTAAAACATTTCCGTTCAAAATTCACACTTTGGGCTTCTCTTAAAAAAATAAAAGGAAGCTCTGGCAATAGTGATCTTGGCTCCCTGGGTAGCAGTTAATCCCTTGGATCAAATAGGACTCTCTAGCACACCACAACCCCTTCGTTCTTTACTAATCCTCAGTACAAATGACTGTCCCTACTATTTCATACTTCACCTCCTCAACTTCACCCACTTAGGTCACTTTCCTGGCATTTATAGACATTTCGGCTTGTGACATAGGCTTAATGCTATTCCAGGTTTTAAGTAAAAGAAACACCTGATATTTCATAGCCTTTTGGGTGTTGAGTTAAGCTGATCCTTCACTGCAGGGTGTATGTGTGTGGATATATCCCACAGATGTTTAATTCACATTACCGATATATAAGACACATCTTCCTGGATATTTTTTTAGTGGTTCTGTTTTTCTTGCTCATACCTTGCCCACGTATATACAGGCAATTTTGTTATTGATCTCAACTGAACTGCACATAATTGCTTAAACAAGACACACATTCAAATATACAAAGTGTCATTTTTTAAGTAAAGGGATATGCATGAACTCTAAAGAAAATAAGATTAAAAAGAGAATTTAAAACATACTCAAGCCTTAAATATTTGTGATTTGTGAATGATTCTTTAAGCCTGTCTAGGCAAGCAAGTTCATTGAGGACTTTTTTTTGAGGCAGATAAAAAAAACACTCATATTTCAATGCTCAAATGAAAAATGCAGAAGGACATCGCAAAATGAACAATTTGGTAAAGGTGTCTGGACAACACCTAGGGGTAGATGACCATACAACTGAGAAAATAATATGGCAGCCTTAATGGATTCATTCACCGTGCACTACGCACTTTAGTGTCTTCTTGGGCTCCTTTAAACTGGGTATTAAACATTTGTAATTAAATTGAGGCTCTTGGTGTGTGAGAAGAGAGATGTTTCAAGTTTGTTTCTTCTTGAGTGTTTAATAAAAGAGGAATACGTGAGTGCTACTGGAGGGAGAACACTTGCTTACAAGCTAGGAATTCTGAATTCCTGACACAAAGCTAGTCCTGCTCTACGTATCATGAAAGTCATTTGATTGGACTTAGGCATGAGGCATTATGAAGTATTAAGAAAGAGTGAATGAGGGACAAAGAGGAGTGACTTGGGATAGGGGTCGTGGTACCGACCTTCCAGCAAAGTAAGGGTCAGGGGAGCTCACACGGTGGGGACGGCAGAAAAGTGAAGAAGGAAGGACCCCAAATCTGCAGTCATTAGACTGGATACGATTGATTGTCACTCAGCACCCATTTCTTGCTCATTTCTGTGTTCCTCCCTTCACTACAGAGCTGGAAAGTTAAAGGCCCCATTTCTTACACTTTCTTACAGGTAGAGTTCTAGAGAGGAATTAGGTCTCTCCAACCTGATGTGCTTTCAGAAGATCTAGATAGTAAATGAGATGACAGCTATCTTCTTGATATTGATTCTGACACACAAAGAAACTCCTAGAATGTGAAGGTCAAGGGACTTCTGCAAAGGCCAGCCTCAGCATTCTGGTGGCTCCCTGATCCCTGAATTGCACCTGTTTGCTCTCAACCGAGTAGTCCTAAAGTTGCCTTCTTGTTCCCTACTCTGTCATTGTCCCTGTTTATTTCTTTAAACCCATTCTGCCTAAAATACCTAGAGTGCTCTCTGTTTTTTATGCTGAATGTTGACTAATACAGTCCCACTTCCAGAATTTGAAGTTAGCAGCTGGAACCCATCCAATTGGAGAGGAACTGATAGAGGGAGGAGTCAGGATGGCTTTGTTATGGTTTGGGAAGATCTACCTGTAAATAGCATAATCCAGGCTTTTAGTTTAGAGGAGGCTTCTGGAGAAAGGCTTGGCAGAGTTGGGCACAGCCCCAAATATACAGTTGAATATTGGAAGTTGTGTCAAGGCAGCACATATAAAGTAAGAAAAAAATATAAAGGGAAATTAGACTAAAGCATTATTCCATTGGTTGGACAAATAATGAGTTAGCAGTAAGGTGAAAAAAAATTTATAACTGTTAAGCTTTAAAAAAAAAAATCCCAGGTCCTAGATTGTTACGTTTTTCTGGCTCCAAAATTTCTGATAGATAAGGAAGAGCGTTGGGTCATGTCCTCTTCAAGAGCAAATAAAGATTTGATGTAAAATTATGTGCTCTAAATTTCTCTTTAAATGAGAAAAAATGAATCCATGAAAATACCCATTTCTGGCAATGATGCTGAGAAACTCACTCATATGTTGTAAATTTGTTCAAACTTTCTGGGAATAATTTATAATATGTTCCAGGAGCCTTAAAAATGTATCACTGAATTTGTCATGCTACATTTTGAAAAATACGTTCAGAAAATAATTTTTAAAACATGGGAACACTAGATAATGAAAAGTATTCATCACATTATTTTTAGTATTATAGAATCATACAACTATTAAAAATAAGATACTTAGGTCAATATAATAAGTTTAAAGGATTGTTACTTAGATACTGACATTATCTTTAAAAGGCACTATATAAACATAGAATCGTGTACACTGCAGTATTAAATTAAAAAGCAAATACAAAATAAATATATACAATAACTATGTAAGAATGACCAAAGAAAGTTTTGTGGAAAAAAGATGTTTTATCATCCTATCCTCCTGTTGAACTTAAATATCCTGGTTTCAAAGCATCACCAAACAAGATCTCCAGAGGAGCTGGACGCGGTGGCTCACGCCTGTAATCCTACCACTTTGTGGGGCTGAGGCAGGTGGATCACCTGAGATCAGGGATTCTACACCAGCCTGGCCAACATGACGAAACCCTGTCTCTACTTAAAACACAAAAATTAGCTGGGCATGGTGGTGCTTGCCTGTAATCCCAGCTACTCAGGAGGCCGAGGCAGGAGAATTGCTTGAAGCCATGAGGCTGAGGTTGCAGTGAGCCGAGATTGTGTCACTGCACTCCAGCCTGGGCAACACAGCGAGACTTGGTCTCAAAAAAAAAAAAAAATGGGCCCACTGATGTCTTATTCTTCTCACTGTGCCTCCTTCATTAGTGAAAGAAGTGTCCCTGAGGCTCTTCCCTGTGAATATAGACGGCTGGTGGGTTTGCTGACCTTGTGTAGTTGATCTATTCAATGATGCCCACCTAGATGAGCTTTCTATGTCCTTCTTATAAGTGTCAGGCACTTTCAACTTCACCTCATTTACTACAGCCAGCATCATCACTAATCCTCTACGCAGCTATCCCATCAAGGAATTATACAGGCTTAGACATCCTTGCCAGCAGGTTAAATCCGATGCCAATAAAAGATACCCAATGATAACCACTCCTACCCAGCCTTGTATTTTGGGCCTCCTGTGTCAACACCTTTATTCATTCTCATACATACTCTCCCTGTCCCTGCTAGTTCATATTGACCAGGACCTATGATGAATTTTGGTGAATATTCCATTTCTTCCCATCCCGTGCAAAAATGGTACCTTCCCACTAAAACCATGCTGATAACAGATTCTAGTTATTGGACTAGAAATAATGAGAGGAGAAGGGGCAGGTTGTGAAGAGAAAGAAATGTATTTTGTGAGGCATCTGCTTTATGTGAACTCTTTGTAGACCCTCTAGGCAAAAGGAGGTTATTCTTTCTTAGCAGGCAGAAGGTGTCATTTTAATCAGCTTGGAGGATTCATGTGATTCTGGGAATACAGGTTCTCCTGTGTGTGACCTAATTGTCTTTATCCTGGGTCTCAAGGTCCCTTTCCTTCCCTATTAGACCGAACTTTAACATGGACAACTTGCTGGAGCTGTAAACTTAGTATCCTTGTTAACTCCACAATCATAATGATCTCATTTTAGGCCTGACTTCATTATAGTCTTGCCTCTAAGTGCAGGAGATGAGGGTCTCTTTAACCCTGCCATGGAGGTCTTCTGACTTTCGCAGTGTATGCTAAGGTAATTGTTGGATGAGCCTATCATTATCTTTTATCAAGATTTTTATAGCAACTAGAAAAACTCAAGTAACTCCATAATTCTTACAATAACCATTTGTCACCATATTTTTCAAGGACCAGTGCTGCTCTTCCACCTGTGTGCTATCCTATTCCAGCACAGGCGAGAGTTAGTAATTGACACCCAAGGGTTATCACCACCCTACTTATCACCGGTAGAAGGCACTTGCTGCCATCAGATTTCAGAATGCCACATGATGGTCTGCTTTCCCGGTACTAATTGCATGAGTTTAGGTTTCCCCAAAGGCAGATGCTAAGATAAGATTTTGGCCCATGTGTTTCTTTGGGGGATGAACAGGAAGCATGGTGAAGTTATGGAAAGGAGAGGAAGGGAATGAGGTAAGAATAAGGGGGTGAGCACTATGTGGGAACTTAGTGGGAAGCTCAGTCCCACCAAAGACGGTCTCAGAGGTGAAGTAGAATATATTTCAAGATCTCAGACTTATCCCACTGAAGTGCAAAGAGGCTGGCATATTTATTCACTAACTCCCATTTCTTATTGTTGAGGACCATTGCTGGGACATTAACTCCCTGGCATTCCTGACTGCTTCCACTGCTAGAGGATTCTCAGAGGCAGAAAAATGCAGAAAACCACTGGCCTTGAATATGACCATCTGAAATTTCCTTTGCAGGTGAACTAAAAGGATATGGGCGGAGTACTAAACATGCTTGTTAGACTTAGGGAACATCTCCAATGAAGAAACATTGCAGTCTGATAGTGCTCGCCCCAGTTTATGAGCACTCTGGGGTGCTTCACAGTATTTAACACCATAGCAATTGCTTAGCTGATGGACTACAAACATATGACATAATCCCAGGACACCCTGCAAGGCCATTCTTTGACAAATCAACAATATTAAGAAGGTATCTGAATCGCAGCTCTGAATTGCTCTCAGGATGTGAGGATGGTCTCTTGCTTAGATGCCATATAATTACTGAGAAATGTATGAATTGGAGAAAGAAGAGTAGGTAAGCAACAAAGAATGAATGAAAGTAAAGAAAAGGAAGGATTTCAATATACTGTTTAGACCGCTCTCTAAAACAGACATCTTTAGCATATCCATGTGTATTTATGTGTGTGTTCATGTCAAATAGACAAAATATACATGCATAGATAATGCATACCTTTATCATAAAATCTTACATATATGCGTATTTGCGTACTTAGAAAAAATTAACTTTGCATGCTTTTTGTTAGACCTATAATATCTTAAAACTCAAAGCCAACATGTGATCTTAACTTTCTCTCCTGAAGATTTATGAACTGCATAAGGAAATTAACTGAATTGATAGATAGATACATAGATAGACAGAAGGTCTATATTTATAGATCATTAAAATATAGAAAGATCTTATGGCAGGTCAAAAGATAGAGTACATGGATTTTAAAGGGTCACGTAAGTCTTTATTAAGATTGCATTTAAGCTGGACCTTAACAATTAGAACTTGGGTATACAGAGATGGGAGGGAGTGGGGAGCAAATACAGACTAGACAGTCCATGGGGAAGAAACAGTTTAGGCAACAAGTTCAATACACCAACTAAAATAATATACCAACTAAATTAATAATAATAACAAGAAGCTTTGTATTTCAGAATTTATTGTCCTAGGAATTACTGTACAATATTGGAGCTGAAATATGTCCCATGGTAAAATGCCCACCTCTGGTGTTTCTTTGCATCTAAAACAAGTTAACAGATAATGTGTATAATTTCACATAATTACAGTAAAAGGTTACTGCCAGTGAAATGGCCACAAGGGGTATTAAAATAACAAACGGCTAAGTGACGCTTCTTTGCTCCTTCTTCCTGGCGCACTCTGTTAGTGAATGGGGTGGAAAAATCAGGAACAAAATGTCGTCCTTTGCTGCTTCTCCCCTCTTGGGCTGATCTCCCCTTTGACCTTTTGGGGTTCAGGTTGTTTCCAGACATCATTTGCACACTCTTTTCTCCTCCTTCCCTGGCTTAGCACTCAGTGTTTCCACAGCAGATTAATGACAGCTAATAATATCTGATATATCTGGACATTGCCACATAATGAGTTGCAGTCCCACTGGGTCCCAGAAGTGTCACCACTAACAAATTCGCCAGACCTGCACATAATTAGCATGTAAAGGGAGTGATCGTGCAGTAAATCTGTAGGGGAAGATGGATAGCCCAGGAGAGAAAATATTAGGGGAGAAAAATCCCTTCTTATCATGCCTTACTAAATATATGTTTCTTGGCAAGAATATTTTCTTGATAACAAACTGTGGACAGGTTACCTTAACAGTAACATTATTCCTTTCATGGCTGATAGGCAGAATTTCATTATGTCACCACTAATGTTTCAATATTTCTGCAAAATGTCACCCTATGTAAATTAGGAGAGGTTAGGGTTTCCTTTGCAGTTTTCTTTAAAGATGCACAACCCCCTTTCCATAGTGGCCTGTGCTCACTTTCTCTCCTCTTTGACAGGCTGGAATTTAGAAAAGAAACCTACGGAAATTTTGCCTTTAGCTTGCAAAAGCTAAGTGAAATAGTATACATAATCAGAGACATTGCCCTGAAAACTATAAATGGAATTTCCACTAGCAGGTGAAAGTAAAAAGAGAGAAAGAATCCAGAAACTACAGTGTGCCTAGTATGATTACCCACTTGGAAGCTGATTTCTCACATGATGCGGAGCATTTAGACCTACATGATAATTTTAGGATTTGTCTCTCGCAGCCAGAACAAAAATGGAAATGTTTCTGATTGTGTTCATTTGGGCATGAGAGTTTTGCCCTGATGCTTCAAACCCAGCACAGTAATCCAGGCCAGAATAAGGCCTGCTACTTGAAAGAAAACAGTAACAGCAAAAATGACATAAAAATCAGCCTGTTGAGGGAGACACTTCTGAAATGTGGATCAACACTTTTCCTGCAACAGTTAGGAAACTGAGCCATAGGGCCTAGGTCAAAGTATGAAGTTTTAACAACCAAGCCACAAAAAGAGCATTCATGCACTGGGCCTTGGGGAGACATGCTGTGGAGACTCCCTCTCTTTGACCTTTGACTTGGGATGTGTGGCCAGTGTCTGCCTCTGATTTTATGCTTCATAATTCTTCCAATAAACATAGGGAAGGGGGGAGGAGAACATTGTTCCTTGAAGCAGGATTTTGAGAAGACAGTCCCAGATGCTCAGAGCAATCTGGTAGGCAATCAGCACTTGCAGCCTGATAATTACCCTGTAAGATGATCAATAAAAACCCTAAGGGCAGAGACTCTTTTTCATCCCTCAATTCACCGCACTCAGGTCCCTGCCTCTCAATACCCCTGAAAAGTGACATTTGTGACCTCCAAAACCATCCCTTATAGGTCTTTTTGATTTTCATGGTCTTTATCTTCAGTGGGCAATTCCACTCACACACATGATCTCAAATGTCTTTACATCTTCTGATTCCTAAATGCATGCTCCCAAGACCTGTTTAGCCAATGGTCTACTGAACATCTACTCCTGAATGGCCCAAATGCTTTCCAGCCCTAATATGTCTAAAATTCAACTTCTGTGTCAGCCAACACAGCCCAACCTCAACTCTTTCTTCCTATGTTGAAAAATGTGATGGTGTCACAACTCATCCAGTGTCCAAAACCATTCAAGGAGTCATCCTTCCCTCACCCTTCTATTCAGTCAGTGATACAATTTTCTTAAATGCCTTTCATAGTCACTCCCTTCTCTTTGAGTCTTTACTTCTTTACCCTTGATTTATGTCCTAGATTATAGAACACATGCTGAAAGGTCGCCTGATTTGAGTTTTATCTTTACCCATCCTTCTGCTATCAGAATGATGTTTCTAAAACCCAAATGCAACCACATGATTCATTTCTTATAAGCCCTTCAATGACTCCCCATTACCAAAATAATCAAGCTCAAATCCCTAAATTCCTTAAAGTAGCAGACACAATTCTTTGCCTGGCTTCTGACTTGTTGAGGTCTGATCTGCAGACCTTGACCTAGCGATGGATGAACAAATTCACTTAGACGTAGAATACAGTGAAAGAGTGGGCTACACATGTCTGTGGCCACTCACAGACACTCTTAAGAGAGATAGCAGCCATAGCCTTGACCAGCTGGTGCTCTAGGCATTTATTTAGTATAGATTTAATAACAGAGACTCTGAGTCAACACATTTACGGATAATGATAAAGGCCGGGTTCTGAGTCCTAAAGCAAACACCATTTGTGAGTGGTAAATTTGGTTGCCCTCAACCTGATAAAGCCATCTGGTCTGCAAAAAATTAGTTTTAGGACCACATGAGTAAACAAGTTATTCAGATAAACTCCCCCACATTCCCTAGTTAATTGCTTTTCTTTATCAACTAAAGGTAAAGGGGATTAGGCTGTCTTCAGCCGAAACTTCTACTGAAACTATGCAAACCTCTCGGCCTTCCAAGAAGGTTTGTGACTATATTCTATAATTTTACAATCTTTCCAACTATCCTGACTGATGTCCCACACTGGCTGACTGCCTTGCCTGCTTTATCTTGCTTATTTGTTTTTGTTGTCAGATGTAGAATCTCAGTCCTACATCTGCATCTGCATTTTAAGATTTCCAGGTGATTTGAATTCACATTTAAAAATCCAAGAAGCACTGATCTAGCACACTGGTTCTCAAACTTGGCTACACATTGAATTCACCTGAGAAGCTTTTAAAACTTATAATATCTGAGTACTGTTCCCAGAGATTCTAATTGAAAGATTTGTTAGATATGACATCACAAACATGATTACCAAGGACAAGAAAAAATAATTGATAAAATTGAACTTCATTAAAGTTAAACTTTTTTGGTATTTGAAAGACACTATTAAGAGAATGAAGAAGTTGATATTTGTACTTTCATCAGATGAAAAGGTGATCAACATCATTAATCATTAGAGAAATGCAAATTAAAACCATGATAAGATACCACTGTAACACTATTAGAATGATTAAAAATAAAAAGTACACATTTTGACATTTTGCCAACTGTTGGCATGGATTTGGAAGAACTAGAATGCTTTTACATTGCTGGTGGAAATATAAAATGCTGCCACCATTATGCCAACAGTTCAGCAATTTCTTAAAATGTTAAGCATACACCTACCATGCTACCCAGCCATTCTGTGTCTAGGTATTTACTCAAGGGAAAAGAAAATGCATGTGTATTCAAAGACTCATACATGGAGGCTCATGGTAGCTTTATTTGAAATAGTTCAAAACTAGGGAAAACAAAAAAAAATGTCAATCAGAGGAAAAATAAACAAGTTGTGGCATCTATGGAACACTACATGGCACTGAAAAAGAATGAATGGACCGTTGGTACATACAACAACATAAATGGATCTCAAAGTCATCATGCTGAGTGAAAAAGACCAAACAAAAAAAGATTATGCCACATGAAGTCATTTATGCAAAACTTTAGAAAATCAAAAGTAATGTATTGTAATATAAAGCAGATTGGTGGTTGCTTGGTGATGGGAAATGAAGAGAGCTGGAACAGTCTGCAGAGACCTGATGAAACATTTGAGGGGTATCACCCAAAAGCTTCACCCATGTCTAGTGAAGCTAGATGTGTTCACTATCTTGATTCTGAGGATGGTTTTAACAGTGTACGCATGTGTCAAAACTTACTAAATTGTACACTTTAAATATGTACATTGTCCTGCATGTTAATTACATCTCAGGAAAGCTGTTAAATCAGTGCTCATGTTACAACCTAGAAAAATTATCTTTTGATGGAGGGGCAAGGTAAGAAAACAAAAAAAAATAATATAAAAACAAAAAATTATCTTTTGTTTTAAGTCTACATTGTGTTCCAACAATACAAAAATACATATTACATGTCTCCTTGAGTTCCCATATGCCTTCCCACATTATTTCTGTCTAGGAAACTGTCCATGGGTAAAGATTTCAATCAGTTGTCACTCCCTGTGTGAAGTCTTCCTAGGTCCTCCTTCAGTAGGTTAGATGGTTCTATTCCTTATATCGTCCTGTATTTCTTACAGTGAGTCCACTTTATTAAGACCTTTATACGTCTGCATTTGGTATTAGATGATGATCTTTTTGTGGAAGGGACTTAGAATGATTCACATAGGGATCATTTGCCAAGTGCTAAAAAATGTCAATGCACAGAAAGAAGTGGGTGGCTTTGGCCTGGGCTACTGCATCTCTGAGTAAATAAATTCTGGTTATGTCAAAGGACATAGAGTTGATGGGTCAGTTTCAAGATACCACAGGGTCCTTTAAGTATTGGTGGTCATTAAGAAAACATATTTTATTGCAGTTTTTAGGCAGGGTCTTGCCTCAAAAATCAGCAAGATAACTAAATAATAGAGATAACTTACAGAGTAGTCGACTGTGTAAACACTTCTGTCTCTAACTCCTTTCCCCATTCACTGTTTTTGAATAAATGAATACTGCCATAGGGAGCCTTTGTAACAAAAAGGTCCCCTGTGTACTGTAATGTCTATATTTCTCCTATTTGTGAAGCTGAATGCCCTCCTTAGTTTTCTCTACATATTTAAGTTTCAAGAATCTTTCAAGGCCCAAGCCAAAGTCTACCTAGTCCATAAAACCTCCCTTGGCTGGGCACGGTGGCTTACACCTGTAATCCCAGCACTTTGGGAGGCCAAGGTGGGTGAATCACCTGAGGTTGGGAATTCAAGACCAGCCTGGCCCAGCTCTACTAAAAATACAAAATACTATCCCGGTGTGGTGGCACACACCTGTAATACCAGTTACTTGGGAGACTGAGGTGGGAGAATCGCTTGAGTCTGGGAGGAGGAGGTTGCAGTGAGCCGAGATTGCACCACTGTTATCCAGCCTGGATGATAGAGCGAGATTCAGTCTCAAAAAAAAAAAAAAAAGAGCCTCCCTCTCAACTGCTGTCCATAATGATTTTTTATTACTCTTGATTCTTCAGAGTAATAATTAATGTATAGTTTGATACTTATAAGCAAACTTTTTAAAAAAGTTAACCAGCTATACATGACAATAAACAATTCTTTTAGCAAGAAGGTTGAAAGCAATTTGAGATCAGGAAATATGCATTACTGCATCTTCTATGAAACCATGATGGCATCAACTGCCATGCCCTGCACATAATGTTTTTGAGGAAATTTTAAAACAGTAAGTCAGAAAACTTGCTGGTTTCTTAATTACATGTTCAAATAAATATGCTGCTTAAAACTATTCAAAATAGACAAAGGCTTACAAAAAACTCTGGATTAAAAAGGTATTTATTTTCTTATAGTAAACACACACACACACATATATATATAAACAATTTAGTAAGCGCATCAATTGTAAGGTAAAGTCACCCTTCTTTGACTCTCAGTTCAAGAAAATAAACAAGTATCCATCATTTTCTTTCTGATGGAGAAGATAAACATTCATAGGAACTGAGTAAACTAGATAAATCCTCAAATCTTGAGATGATTTTGAATTATTTATAAATTATTATCTATTATCTGGTTTTGTGAGTCTTTTCTTTTTTTAATTTTTTTTTTTTTTTTTTTTTGAGACAGAGTCTCATTCTGTTGCCCAGGCTGGAGTGCAGTGGCATGATCTCAGCTCACTGGAACCTGAGCTTGCCTCCCAGGCTCAAGCAATTTTCCTGCCTCAGTCTCCCAAGTAGCTGGGATTACAGGTACGTGCCACTACCACCCAGGTAATTTTTTGTATTTTTAGTTTAGACAGCCTGGCTGGTCTTGAACTCCTGACCTCAAATGATCCACCCACCTCAGCCTCCCAAAGTGCTGGGATTACAGGCATGAGCCACGGCACCCGGCCCTTTGTGATTATCTTCTAATAAAAATAGCCACCATTCATTACATACTTATTTGTGCCAAACACTGTAATAACCACTAGGCATTTCCAAGGTTGTTTATTCCTCACACAATCCTATAAGGAGGGTTCTATTACTATTCCCATTTCTCAGGAGGCACATTTCTACCTGCAGGTTGAATTTGAATCACTTTACCCATACTTGCTCTTTTTTTTTTCAGTATTTCCTATTCAGCCAGAAATTTGGGGTTGAACTTGACAGTCCCTTCTACCTCATACCTTACCCAAATTAATCCATTGCAAAATCCTGTCGCTTTTGTATTCTGTTTTCAGTATCTCTCAAGAACAGACATTCCTGTCCAGCCAACCACAACCCCGCGGGAGCCAGGCAGCCACTGTATCTCATCTGGATGGCTTCTCCCGACCTCTGTGGGTGTGCTCTCTTTACTCTCCATTCAGTTCTCAAAGCTGCATCCAAAGTAGTTTTTTCCCCCCTCCAATCATATATTCGTTGGTGAAAAGACAAATTCAAATGTTCATAAAATACTTGAAGAGATTTATTCTGAGCCAAGTATGAGTGATGCCTAGTCTGGCACAGCCGCAGATCCTGAGAACATGTGCCCAAAATGGTTGGGATACAGAGTGGTTTTATTCATCTAAGGAAGCTATAAGACATCAATCAATACACGAAAGATGTACTTTTATTTGGTCCAGAAAGGAAGGACAATTTGAAAGGTTGGACAGTGGGAACTTCCAGGTTATTGGTGGATTCAGAGATTGTCTGATTGGCAATTGGTTGAAAGATTATTATCTAAAGACCTAGAATCAATAGAAAGGAAGATGTGGGTTAAGATAAGGGCTTGCCAAGACCAAAGTTTTATCATGCAGATGAAATCTCCAGGCAGCCGGCTTCAGAGTTCTTATCAGACCCCAAAAAGGTACCAGACTCTTAGTCAACACTCTCCTGAATCAGGGAAAGGACCTGGAATGAGAAGGGAATTCTCTGCAGAATGTAGATTTTCCCTACAAGAGACAACCTTGCAGGGCCATTTCAAAATATGCCAAAGACATGGATTAAAATCCTTTTATTTCTTTCAGGGCTTGCTATCTGTGATGTTGGTATCTTACCACTAGAAAGTGTTTGCTTTGTCAGTCTTAATGACTGTTTTAATGTTAAGCCTAGTCGGCTTCCTTCCAAAGGATGGCAGGTAGAATGAGGCATGTCCAGCCACCCATTCCCATCATGGCCTAAACTAGTTTCAAGTTTACTATAGAATGCCCTTGGTCCAGAGGAGGTGTCCATTCAGTTAGTTAGGGGGCTTAGAATTTTATTTTTGGTTCATAAATATGACAACATACCCCATCTCTAACACAGAGATGAAAGTTTGAAAAGGGAAAAATAACTCTCATGAAGTTTGTTATTTTCATCATAATCATTACTATGGCCTCAAGGAAACTGTATTACATAGCTTATTTTGAAGTAAAAATAAATAATAAATAAAAGTAAAAGCAAACAGTGCTATTCATCTTAGCATATAATGACTTAAAAATTCCCATGATTGGCTAGGCGTGGTAGTTCATGCCTGTAATCCCAACACTTTGGGAGGCAGAGGTGGGTGGATCACCTGCTGTCAGGAGATCGAGACCAGACTAGACAATGTGGTGAAACTCCGTCTCTACTAAAAATACAAAAATTAGCCGGGCATGGTAGCATGAGCCTGTAATCCCAGCTACTCGTAAGGCTGAGGCAGAAAAATTGCTTGAACCCAGGAGGCAGAGGTTGTAGTGAGCCGAGATCGTGCCACTGCACTCCAGCCTGGGCAACAAGAGTGAAACTTCTTCCCCCTCAAAAAAAAAAAAAAAAAAAAAAATCCCATGATTGAGGATAATTCGAGAGTTGTTTTTTAAACACTTAGGACACATCAATCCTTAACACACATAGTCTTCTCAATAATCATCTAAGGCAGATCCTGAATCCTATTTTGCAGCTGAGGCCATGGTAGCTCAGGCTTGTTAAAGAACTTGTCTGTGATCACATAGCCAGCAAGTGGCAGAGCTAAGTCTAGAGTCTGAATTCTAGATCACTGCATGGGTGGTTCTCAGCCCCAGCTGTTTCTGTTTAATAATAGATCCTGTAAAATCCCCGCTTTATCATCCTGAAATAAAATTCATAGACAATATAAGCTGCCAAAAATGAAATTAAAATTAATATTAGCTGTGAGTAAAATGTTAAAAAAAAAGGAAAACATTGACAATAAAATAATATGCACATTATTATGTAAATGTTCGGGCACAAGCTTGCTAGAAGACATAACAAGGAAGTCAGACACTTGCTATTGAAATTCCCTGAACATGACAGCTTTCAAAAAGAATGACACAGATGGGCTTCATTGGTAGCGTTATGGTCAGTGATATGATACTCTAAAATGGTGAGAAAAATCTTAGTACTTTTACATTTTACGAATGAAACAAAGTGCCCTCCTTTCTTAATTTTTGTGGCAATTGTGTTCCAAGAAAATTCAATGTGAATTAAAACTGAGTAAAAGCAACAGCAACAGCACCAACTTTGGGCTCATATATTACCCAAACTGGGGTCTGGTTTCAGATACACAGATGTTCATCTACCTGAATTTTCAGCAAGACAAATGGAAGTGGTGGGATACACAGGCACGTCCTTGCAGGGCTAGAATGAATCACGCAGTGTCTTGGTAACTAAGTCCTCTTGTTTCTGCACACTAAACCCTACAGGTTGAGTATCTCTTATCTGAAATGCTTGGGATCAGAAGTGTTTCAAATTTCGGATATTTTCAGACTTGTGATGCTCAACCATGTCAGCACCACTTCAATCACTGTGACAACCAGTGACTCCCCCACAAATATTCTAAATGTCCAGGGGGCAGTGCCACCTCCATAGTCACTCTGCTGTGACCTCATGAGGCATATGTCCCTCTTGATAAAAAATAACCAAATTTCTTACTTTTAACTCAGAACCATAGGCTCATCAATCATACAAGCACAGTATTGTATTATTTAAAATAATGAACATTTATTGTACAAATAGGACTAAGTTTAACTAGATTGATATTATTAATACAAGAAAACGTACCTCTTATTCAGAGACCACTACTACTTCGATGCTCTAAGAGGCTTCTTTGGAAAAGAGTAAAGTCTAATAATCAACAGGTATACTCATCTAATAGAGACAGACAGGTTACTTAGAATTTTAAAGTATTTTATGCTTTCTAGTAAATGTAGTTTTTGAATAAATGTGTAACTTTGGAAAAGTTAATTATTTGAGGATGCTCTGCCACGCTTGACTGAATCAATCTCATTTGGTTTGATCCACAGAAAATTTCTTTTAGCAAAGTCATTCTTTCACAGATCACATCTCTTTATATTTTCTAGCATGAAAAGCCATATATCCATTACTTTGAAAAATAATGTCTATTGTTTCTGTTTTTTATAAGAATGTGTATGTTTATGTATGTAAATTTCTACATACATATATAGCAAAAAAAGTTGTACATTATTGCGATTTTAGTGTACAGTGAAGAAATGGCATAAACTAAGAAATGTCAAGAACTTTGTGTATTCACTTTGAGGTAGAGGCAGGTAGAAGGCATCTCCGGACTGGGGTTGAATGCTGGTTGAAACCGGGAAGAGGCAGGGAAAGAACCTTCATAAGACACGCCCACCAGTGCCAAGACTATTGACCATAGCAACACCAGAAAATTACTGCTTGCCACAGCGCACCCAGAAAGTAGCGCCCATTTTTTAGCTATTTCTGAATAACCTGCCCCTTAATTAGCATGTCATTAAAAGTGAGTATGACTGCAAAAACTGCTCCTAGGCTGCTACTCTCAGGCACTGCGGTGGGGTAGCCCTGCTCTGCAGGAGCGGTCGGAGCTGTAACGCTGCCACCACCTCAGTAAAGCTGTTTTCTTTTATCCCTGGCTCCCTCTTGAATTCATTCCCGGTGAAGCCACGACCTGCCCTGTATCAGCTTCCTTTGATCCATACAACAGTCCTAAAACGTGGATATTAGTAACCTCTTGCTACCAACGAGAAACTGATACTCAGAAAAGATAGACAGTTCCTCTGAGTCCTTCCACCAGGACACAGGCAAATCACAGTTTCAAACCAGCTACAACTGGCTTTACAGCATGTGGCCTTTCCACTAGATTTCACAAATAAATTCAATAGTGCTCATTTAGACTAGGGATACTAATTCATCTCATAAAAGGCAAATTAGAAGAAAGAGAACCCGTATAGTGGACCCTGAAACTCATGGAAGCAAACCAGCTAGGATAATGTCCAACCACCCAACTCAAACTACCTATAATGTACTATAATTTACCTCTGAAGAACCAAGATACTTCAAGGGAACAATTTCAAACCACTATTCTAGAGTTCCAAAGAGAAGCTAAGATGAATGATCTCATCTTTGGAAGTAAAAAAAATGCAAGATCTTCACCTGTTAGACCTTTAAAAACTATAGCTATAAAGACATTCAAATACAGAAAAAACTCATTTAATAGAAAAGAAAACAGGATTCCATCTTATATGTATTCAATGATTGATTAAAAAATACAAACTCATAGAGATGGGAAGAAAAGTAAAACCACAGCGGCAGTGTTTATGTCTCAAAAAATGAGAGTAGTGTCAGTGGGTATCTATTTTGTTCTAGCCTCTCTTCATACTTTAGACTGACTTACATCTTACAGGAATGCTCAGAAGTTGGTGCTATTTTATTCATTTTGCAGATCCAGAATTTAGGATGAGGCTAATTATTTGTCCAAATATTACACAATGTAACAGATCTAGGGCATAAATCCAATTCTGCCACCCCAAAGTCTATGCTCAAAATAACTTGAATTGTGGGCAATTGTGTTTCCCTTCATCATTGTCTTGTATTGAAAGAGCATTATATTACATTTCTAATAAAAATGACTTATAATAAAGGGTTTATTTTAGGTAAAATAAAAATAAACCGCATCCCATAACTGACATGCAATAGTCCATTACTTAAGTTCTATATGAAATGCAAAATAGAAAAGTATACCTTCATCCATTGAATTTGTTTCATGGAGAACATTTAGTCCCATTAATTCTTGACAAAAAGTAGAACTGAAAAGAAACACCAGTTCATAGGTTGGCTAATAAGAAAATCTTTTTTTTTACAAGTGCTAATTAATTAATGCAAGTACTTAGATAGTGCCTAGCACATCATGAGTACTTATAACTGTACTTTGGTGTGACTGTTATTATAATTATATAATGGGAGCTCAACCAGTGGTTCTTGTTCGGGAGGGTGACTTTTCTGTGGCTAAATGGTTGTTGCCTGTTTCTTCCAATCTGAAGAAACCATCTGTGTCCTAAATAAAACAATGATGCTTTAACAGATCCTAAATAGTCACACGCTTTTAAGCTCAAGAGATAAACTCATGGGAAAATTATACATCCAAAAGTTTAATTTGTATTCTATAGACAAAATGACTGATAGGCAGAATATTTCGCAGAATTTTGGCAAGTAGCAAATTCTTCGAAAAGAATTTCAAGACGGCTATGCCATCACATGGGTTCTTAAAATACAAATGCACACAAGTGGGTCTTTCTTCTGGTAAAAGTCACACATAAGAAATAGACATATGATAATATGCTTGGAATGTGACCTCACAGTAAAAATGCCTTCTTTTTATCACCAGTTTGTAATTTCTAAAACAAAATGCATCATTTCACAACAGGAAACCACTGGGGATGATGAGGAGCATAAAATATGTTCAAAGAAATTAAACTTGTTTAATATGTTTCGACTCTTCCATTTTTGTCTTCTCCTCTTGAACTACGTGCTCTTTGTTTATAGCTTTGCACAGAAGAAAACGAGTGCCTTATGTGCATAAGAGATCTGTCATATGATTACCTGGAGGAAATTAAAATGATACACAATGTAATAAGGCAAATGGAATGTTGAGCAATTATTAGGAAATCTGATTGGCCAATGTACTGGGCAGTAATTCCTTAGACATTCCACTCTCAGAGAGATCTTGTACTTCCCACAGAGATGTGAAAAAATCCCCTTGCCTATAGAACTGCCATGGGTAGTCAGTGCAAATCAGTATACTTCCTCTTGTTCTGCATAAAGGAACCTGAAGGGCAGGAACATGTGTCACACAAAAGCACCATGGGAGCCTATCATTATTACTACTACTAAGAATAAATGGAACCTTTGCATACATAAACAAATCATAGGAGGTATATATTTTTTTCTCAGCTTTTAAAATCAATGGTAAGCATCAGAGCATTTTCTTGGGATTAATCTACTGGGGTTTTTTGCTACTTTGAAATGAACAAACTTCAGTCAGTCATTAATCCCTAAGAAATTCTGTGCCTCTCAGTCACTGGACTGACATGTGGATTGCTGCTCCCCTTTGGACTCAGAGGAGGTGCTAGAAAAACTCCAGCCTGATCACAGAATTAAAAAACAAAACAAAAAGGAAACAACAAAGGTACTGCTAGCTTCTCGGGTTATTTCTTGGAGTTCAGAACCTAAATAAAATGTACTAAGTACAATTTTGGATTAAGAACCTTTCAGGGCTTCTAACAGCTGCAATTCCAACATTTTGTGAAGAGTAGATTTGCAGCTGCCAACCTGCCCAGGCAACTTTTGCTTCAGTGGGCAGTAGAATCATTCCCAGAGGATCAAAAGCAAACAGCATTATGTGGCTTTTTGTTGAATGTGTATTCACCGCCAGACATCAACCCTCACTTGGGGAAAAAAAAGAAATCTCTATTATGGAGGAGTGTATCACCAGTAGCAACTGTTCTCACAGAGATGGACATACATGGGTGTGAGTATTCAGTCATCAGAATACAGGTTTGGTGGGAGAACAGTGATAATTCAGGTAATAGCTAAATATGAATTTTAATGAGGATATTCAATAGTCATTAAATACGGCATTAGACATGGGGATTAAAGGTTGGTGTTTCTAAGTGAACACTGCATGAGTTATTTTAGTTCTAATTATAGGAAGAATAATTAGAATTAACAGATATATCGGTACTAGTAAAATTATTTAGTTTTTTTGATAATTCTTTGAATCCATTCATCAGAGGTGTTTGAACCAAAGCAACTCCATCTTGAATAGGGGCTAGGTAAAATGAGCCTGCGACCTACTGGGCTGCATTCCCAGACAGTGAAGTCATTTTAAATCACAGGATGAGATAGGAAGTCGGCACAAGATACAGGTCATAAAGACCTTGCTGATAAAACAAGTTTGCAGTAAAGAAGCCAGCCAAAACCCACCAAAACCAAGATGGCAACGAGAGTGGCCTCTGGTCATCTTCATTGCTGCACTCCCACCAGAACCATGACAGTTTACAAATGCCATGGCGACATAGGAAGTTACTCTATGTGGCCTAAAAAAGGAGGCACTAATAATTCATCCCTTACTTAGCATTTAATCAAGAAATAACCATGAAAATGGGGAACCAGCAGCACTCAGAGCTGCCCTGCCTACAGAGTAACCATTCTTTCTTCCTTTACTTTCTTAATAAACTTTCTTTCCCTTTACTGTATGAATTCACCTCAAATTCTTTCTTGTGTGAGATCAAGAACACTCTTTTGGGGTCTGGACTGAAATGCTTTCCAGTAACACATATATTAAAGATTAGCAGATTTGCATTTGTGCTATTTTTCTGTTAAATAGATGGAGTAAATAATTTGGTCGTTAAAAGTTTCTAACTACAAAACAAACAATTGATATGAAGGAATTCACCTTGGAATCTGTGATTCTCCTCCCAAAACCCAGAAACCTTTCTCTCATGAGACTTTTTTCTTTTGAACTAAAGTGCCCAGACGCAAGTCCCTGCAAGAGGTCAAACAGTAATAATGAGAATAGATACAAAAGGTGAGGTCATAGACAGATTGATTTTTACATACCATTACTAGAAATGACCATTTTGAAAGGGTTTAACCTGTTGTTTTCTTTAGTGTTCAGGGCACACCTACAAAAGGCAGGAAAAATTAGAAATTCTCATGTTTCCTCAAAGACAATTGGCAAAGAAAAAAGTAGATTTTCTGTGGAAGTAAGTGACCTAGTCCACACTTCAACTATTGCCTACCTGTGGGATCTCTCTTGATTTTAATTATGTGCTTTAAAAAAATCAGTACTGATAGTACTAGCTTGGACTTGTATGGCGTTTTTTTTTTGTTTTGTTTTTGTTTTTTTTCTGAGACAGTCTTGCTCTTTTGTCAGGCATCAGGCTGGAGTGCGGTGGCGCAGTCTTGGCTCACTGCAGCCTCCACCTCCTGGGTTCAAGCAATTCTCCTGCCTCAGCCTCCTGAGTACTGGGACTACAGGCATGCACCACCATGCCCGGCTAATTTTTGTATTTTTTAGTAGAGAGGGGGTTTCACCATGTTGGCCAGGATGGTTTTGATCTCTTCTTGACTTCGTGATCTGCCTGCCTTGGCCTCCCAAAGTGCTGGGATTACAGGCATGAGCCACCGCGCCCGGCCTTGTATGGCATTTTATAGCTTTCAAACACTTTCTCATGTAATCTCAAATATCCTCATCCCCATTTTTCTGATGAGGAAAATGAGGGAAAACTAGAAAACTCTCTAACATCTGAAATAGTGAAAGGTGATTGAATAGATGTATAGCATACATCCGATAAAAGTTTTTCCCGTAATTTTCTTAGAAGGAAAGACCAGGCTCCTTCTCTCACCTTTGGGAAGATAACAGTGCACGACCCAGGCTTTTACAAACTTCCTTCCTACTCCAAATCCTGTGTTGGAGATAGAAAAGGGGAACAGATTCATTAAAGGTTGAGGAAAAGAAAAATTGTTCAACTTCTTATGCATTTTCAAAGACAATAAAAACTTTATCTAGGATTTTGTTTTCTTAAGTTTTTGCTTACTTTCCACTGAGTAAATTATCAGTCAATATTTTCTAGATCCTTAATAGTAAGGAGTTCCTATGATAATGTCAGTAATGGCACACCCAGAACTTTTGCATCATGAAAAAAAATAATATATAGGATCTTGTATCCCAATTAGGTAAAACAAATATGCTGCAATTTGTAATTATTATAGCTATTACAATTCTTTTTAATGAATCCATTCTTGAATTAAAGTTCTCTTTGGTTTATTCACAGTATTGTAAGAACTGTTATAAAAAATGAGCAAGGCTTTCAACATTTATAATAAAAGCTGAATGACTAAACAGACCTACTTTTTTTTATTTGCATTAATGAGTTCACCCTCAAATATATATGCAATAATATATAAAATTAAGTTATAAATGTAGGGATGTGCTCCAAGTCACCAAGAAAATCTGCATGCAAATGCATAATAATCACAAATCTACAATATTACAATATTAAAAAATACCCACAATTAAATTATCATGTGGAAATAATCATAATGTTATTGGAAACTCAATTATTGTGGCAACCCTTGTCGGGGAATTAGCAGAGTATGGCAAAGGCAAGTCAGACCTGAATTCATCAAATATATATTATCACAATATTACATGTTCACTTCGATTCCATGCAAAGACAAACATCCTCTCTCACTAGTATCTGCTCAATGCATTTGTATTATTCATGAACAACTCTGTGATCTATTATACATACAAAACTGATTGTACGCTTCTTGCCGCAGGCTACAATGCAGAGACACAGAATTAATTTTATTATATACACATGCATGATAATTGTGAAGGATTTGGTCAAATACCAAACTCTGCTCCTGTGCTCCATTATTCCACTTTCCAAAAAACAAAAACAAAACATATAAAGGTCTAAGGTCAGCAGCAATTTCTCTTCATGACAGTGAAACTCTTTGTCGTTTAGAGAGTTCCTGGATATTAATGAGCCTCAAACTGTGAAGAATTGTCCACACTTATTCCTACCAAAGCGAAAAATAAGTTCATTATTGATACCCTAAAAACTCGAGTCCAAGTAACATAACTATAAGGAATATTTGGGAATTCCTGGTTGTAGCTACCTTGTGTGTGGGCGGTTCTCCTGCTGGGGTGACTGGGTGAGATTTTAAGATCCTTGCCAACATATAGCAAGATTTAAAGGTAACATCAGTTTGCAACTTCAAGGCTGGTTGGTCCTTCCCTGTTTCACCACTTCCTCCCTTATGCTAATATGAAACATTCCTGTTTCCTTTCCTAAATCGTAAATTTCATGAAGTCCTTATTTACTTTTGATTTTTTCATCTTTCTATCCCTAATGCCTTGCAGAGTGCTATGGACATAGAGGAAAATAAATATGTATTTCATAGGTTCAAGATATTCCTGTACTGCTGTCCATCATAATCTTATTTTTTGAATGGTCTCGACTAGCACTGTCCAACAGAAACATAATGCAAGCCACAAGTGAAATTTTAAATTTTCTGGTGCCTAGGCTAAAAAGAAAAGGTAAAATAAAAATAGTTAATGTTAATCTTAATGATATTTACTCCACTATATTCAAATTATTACCCATTCAATACATACTCAATATGAAAAATTGTGAATGAGATAATTTACTTCAAAATTAGCTGTGTATTTTATATTGATTAACACAAACATATCTCAGTTAAGACTAGTCACATTTAATTGTTCTGTATCCACATGTGGCTAGTGGCTACCATATTGGACTATGCAGGCCGATTATCTGGTTAATGCACTGAAGCTAACTGGTTAAGCCAGTTTATTTGTGTGTATTCAAGATGAGCTGATTAGCTACCGCTTTCACTTGTCAGCTGAATTTCTATACGTCACATACGTATAGCCTCAGGTTCAGAGAACTTTTTTCTCTAATTAGAGCAAATAAAAATAAGAAACCACTTTAAACTGTTTGAGGCCAGGCGTGGTGGCTCACGCCTGTAATCCCAGCACTTTGGGAGGCTGAGGCGGGTGGATCACGAGGTCAAGAGATTGAGACCATCCTGGTCAACATGGTGAAACCCCGTCTCTACTAAAAATACAAAAATTCAGCTGGGCATGGTGGTGCGTGCCTGTAATCCCAGCTACTCAGGAGGCTGAGGCAGGAGAATTGCCTGAACCCAGGAGGTGGAGGTTGCGGTGAGCCGAGATCGCGCCATTGCACTCCAGCCTAGGTAACAAAAGCGAAACTCTGTCTCAAAAAAAAAAAAATATACTGTTTGAAAAGGTATTACTTTGTTTCTGTTATAGGTGATTCTTCTAGAAATGGTGGATGAGAATGCCAGTTCTACACACTAGACCCCACTTCCATTATTTAAGTAAAAGGTGAAAAAAATTGTATCAGAGCAAGTGAACATAAGGTACAGTCAGACAAATCAAGAGCTAAATGATATCTCTGTGTATTGGGCCGTTTAGTATATATTTCTGAGCCCCAAGATCTTAATCTATCAAATGTAATAATATCTAGTTATTGGGCCTATTCTGAGGTTATGAGAATCAAATGAGATACAATATGCTTAGTACAATCTCTGGCATTGTGTTAGGCACTTAATAAAGGTTAACTATTGTTCTTTTTCTCATCTTTTTTTTTTTTTAATCGTTACTTAAAACTCCCTGTTGAAATGTCACCTAACTCTTTCTATGTAGGTCTTCATAAAATGAGAATTTAAAAACCAGTCCTTCTGGTTCCTAGCTGGAACAATCAACTATGGCAAACTGAGTAAACTCTATGTGGAAAATCCTTCGAGAACCAGGTGCAGACTCTCATTTAAATGCCTTTTTTTATGCTGAAGATGTTTCCCTCTCTACGTACAGCTCCTTCTTAGCTCCAGACACTTAGATGTTCAGGGAGAGGCTACACCTCATGGTGCATGAGGTGCACGGGAGATTCTTCGAAGAGAGGGGAGGCAGCTAATGATATATTTGCATCTTTTGAATAGTAACTGTAAACTCCGTGCCTGGAATGGGGATACATTTTGACTAATGGATAATAACACTGAAAAAAAAGTTTGTTTGAATTTGTTTGTTCTGTTGCCTGGTTTTACCTTATGAAACTGACGTCATTTCACAATGCTTTCTCTCTTTCCTTTCAGTCTTCTTACTGACAGTCTCCCATCTGCTATGTAAGACATTAATAGTCTCATATAGATATTTATATATGATATGATATATATATAAATATATCTTTCTCTCATATGTGTGTGTGTGTATATATATACCTCATGTATCATATATATGAGAAAGAGATACTTATCTAATAGCTACACAAAAAGAGTTTCTTTCTTTTTGAGATGGACTCTCCTGTTGTCGCCCAGGCTAAAGTGCAGAGGTGTTCTCTCAGCTCATTGCAATCTCTGCCTCCCAGGTTCAAGCGATTCTCCTGCCTCAGCCTCCCAAGTAGCTGGGATTACAGGAGCGCACCACCAGGCCCAGATAATATTTGTAATTTTTAGTAGAGATGGAGTTTCACACATTGGCCAGGCTGGTCGCAAATCCTGACCTCTAGTTATCTGCCCGCCTCAGCCTCCCAAAGTGCTGGAATTACACACATGAGCCACCATGCTCAGCCTGAAAAAAAGTTTCTAATAGCTAAACTAAAACAAGTTTTTAAAAAGAGATACATATCTCTTTCTCATCCATATGATATATAAGATATATATGGATATATGAGATACATATATGTATACACATAGGGGTGTGTGTATTACCCACACATATGTTTACACATATGTACATATGTGTGTGTCTGCGTGTATGTGTGTACATATGAAACTACAGTGTCTTGCCATATAGCTAGCGGTAATAAAGAAGAAATTTTAAATGCACTTTTATTATTGGCCTGAGTTTTCTCTTCTTTCCTGGAAGTCTAAGCCAGCATTGTCCATATTTGAAATAAAATGTGAGTCGCTAATATGAGCTATCCATGTAATTAAAAATATTCTAATAGCTAAACTAAAAATAGTTTTTGAAAAGACAAAAATTTAGGTGAAATTAATTTTTCATATCTTAAATTTTTTTTTCCATTTTTTCAGAGAGGGTCTCATTCTGTCACTCAGGCTGGAGTCCAGTGGCACATTCATGGTTTACTGCAGCCTGGACTCAAGTGATCTTCCAAACTCAAGTGATCGTCCCACCTCAGCCTCACACCTCCTAGTAGCTGGGACTGCAGGTGAGCACCACTGCATCTGGCTAATTTTTAATCATGGCTTTTGTTTAACTAAATACATCTTAAATTTTTTCATTGCTAGAGGTAAACAATATAAAAATATTTTTACACATCTTTTTGTACTAAGTCTTAGAAATCCTGTGTGTGTTTTTCTGATCCAGCACCGCTCACTGCGGAATAGTCACATTCAAGTGCTTATTAGGATGCCTGCGTGGCTGGTGGCTACCACACTGGACCCGCAGTTCTAATCCAACTCTTTGGCCTTCCTTAGCCTGAACTGCAGAATACCGCTACTAATGAACAAAATAAAGCTTTGCCCCCACAAAGCCCTGCTGCCGACTGCTGACTGACATTTAAACAAAGAAAATGTCCTTATATTTAAGTATCAGAACTATTACTTTTCTAATACCTCGCAACCCTTGGGTCACTTGAGGCCATTTCTCATGATTTGCATTAGGTGTTCTTTGAGACACAACATTAATCCAGTAATAATTAAAATGATATACTGTACTATTAACATTCTCAAATCTTTAAAGCAAAGTGATCTATGCCTGCAGCACTGCCCAGGCTGGCTAATTAAACAGCATACAGTTGTAAATGGCTATTGTAAGCAGTTCCCTATTTAAAAATACAGCTCTGGGAAGTGGAGTTTATAGTGACAGGGGCGCTACCAGGATTGATCGGCTTTAAATAGAAGCCGATGCAGCACACATAGCAAATTTTACTTGAGAGGCTGGTATTTTGCTTTGTTGCTAATGTGAGGCTTTGGTTTCAACCTAGGCTCCTGTTGAATGGCAGGCCCTAGGCTGTGTAAGCTAGACACCTCGTGGCGGGTGAGGTTGCAGGATGGATCCTCCCCTTGCTCTTTCTCATGTGAGTCAGCATTCCTGGGAGACAGAGCCAACCATCCCAGCAAGAGGAACGCTGGCTCCACTCCACCCAGCAACCTCTCATCTCCGAGCCAGGGGATTTGGGTGTGTAAACTCAAGAAAGACTTGGCTCCATTCTCTCTCTCTCTTTCTTTCTGCAACAATTAGAACTGAATTATTTGCTTCTTGTTTTCTCTTTTCCCACTTGTTCCACCATTCATATCTAAGTGCGTAACCTCTCGGTTTTTTTTTTTTTTTACACTCATGTTTCCTGGTTCTAAAAAGCAAGTGATAATTGAGTTGTCTTAATCCCTTGAAATGGAACTGAAAATCTGGAGGTAGCTACATCAGCAAAGTGAGAATGGCAGCCTTTTTCGTACATTTCACTTCCTTTCAGGACCTCCCAGAGCAGACCTCAGATAAACTGTTTTATCTCTAGGTGAAACCTGAAAGTCAACTGAGTACAGCTGCCATTTTGGTTTCACCTTTTCCTTTCCACCCATCAGTCACCCAGCAGTGAGTTTTAAGTCATCAGACATTGTTGTGCCTACATCAAGGGTGTGTATGGTTGTATGTACAGTGCCTGGCACAGAGTTAGACTCAATGACTGAATGACTGACTGAATGAATGAATGAACAAGACAGTAAGTGATTAAATGAGCTCACAGTACTGTCAACTCAAAGTCAGACTTTCTGGTAATCTCTTCTGAGTCTTAAATTTGAATTTTGATATTTCAAATATTATATAGAGAAATGCTTTACCCCTCACCCCCCAAAAAAAACTACTAGGTTATAGAAGATATGTTTTCCCATGTTACCACTTCTTCTCTTCCTTAAGGTTTCCCATATGAGAGTCAATAAAAATATGTTTTCTTAGCTCAAGTATTAGGTGGAATTAAGAAAACAAGCACTGCTATATTAGAAAAGGAATTAGATTTGTGATTCTAGGATAAAATTACTGAAGATGAAATCTGAGTATGTGCTCTAAATAATAATTCCTCCAGGTATCCAGGTATTCAGAAATTCATTTTTAACATCTGTCTGAATAAGTAGGGAGTTTGAGTTATCCCCATGCTTTTCGATCCATATAATTATAATTTACATTTACCTAGAATTTCTATTTAATCTGAATAACACATACCCATCTCCAGAGTATGACTCAGTGGACAATATACTAAACCTTGGGAGTGTTCAAAAGCATAGCTTTCTAATGCCTCAACTTGCCCAAAGGAAGAATAAGCTGATCACCAAACAGATGCCCCACGGTAATTAGATGAATAACACAAGTTTAAACCCCAACCGTGTTTTATAAATACATTCTGGACAATCCCTTTTGGTCAGAACAGGTCTAATTGCAATAGCTGAAACTGTCAGAACTATGAGTATGGCCACATTCAAATATTGGAGGATATGGTCAAATCTAGAACTGACATTGATTGTAGGTCATTCCCCTAGAATAGCCAGCTTTCCCTGCCAGCTACATTGTCTACTTTAGCAAGGAATTGGCAGTTTCTAGTTGGGCTTCAGTCAGCCTAATACAGACTGAGATTGTTGTGTAAAATGTGACATGATAGAAGTAAAGAGGTGAAGGTGATTTCACTTCTATGTGGAACCAAAAAAAGTTGAACTCACACAAGCAGAGTAGAGCAGTGGTTGTCAGAGGGGCTGGGAAGTGGAGGGAACGGGAAGATATTGGTTAAAGGGTATAGAATTTCAGTAAAATAGAAAGATTAAGTTATGGGGATCTACTGTACAGCATGGTGACTACTGTTAATAACAAGGTATTGTATATCTGGAAATTGCTAAGATAGATTTTAAATGTTCTCACCAAAAAATGAAATGTTAAGTATGTGAGATCATAGTTAAGTTTATGAATATGTTAATTAACTTTGTTTAGTCATTCCACAATGTGCATGTGTGTGTATGTGTGCATATATATCAGAACTGCTTGTTGTACACCATAAATATATATAATTTTTATTTGGTCAGTTAAAAATAAACATTTAAATAAAAACTGCTGTAAGGAGACAAAGAAATAGCATTTAGGGAGTAGGATAAAAAAGCACTGAACAATCAATTTTTTTATTAGAATCTTCTCTAAGATACTCTGAGCATGGAATTAAGTTCATTTTGCAGGACTCATAAGACTGTTTTATATATATATGGTGTCAGAATATATATATGAAATGGGCTTAAAACAATGTTCAAATATTCAAGTCATAAGCACATAGCTTCTATGTTTTGGCATTAGGCAAACTATCTTTACATAAAGTCATTTAGTCAGTGACTAACTAAACAGATGACTTTTCAAAGCAAATATTTTGATCTAATATAAACATAGGGCATCCAAAATGAAGCAGAATATATGCATCACAGTGCCCTATTGTACGGTATTTCCTGATTGGAGTGATATTTGAAACCATGTAAGTAAAACAGTTAATTGTATTCTAGATATCACCTCCCCTAATTTATAAGTAATAACATTTATTTAAACTGGTTTTAAACTGTTATTCATCTTTTTTATGCAATTAGTTTTTACAGAGGGCATAAATAAAATTAGCATCTATACCGTTAGGTATCTTAAGGAAAATTAGCATCTATACCAACAGGTTTCTTAAGGAAAATGCTGAACTGCAATTTTCTTTGTTTCTTGATTGAAACAAATGTTTGCAATTTTCTTTGTTTCTTGATTGAAACAAATGTTTGTGTGTACAAATATATATATATATATATATATATGTACACACACACACATACTGTGATTAGTATAATTAGTTGTGTGCACAATCACAGGGATGTGGAATTTTTCTTACAGTTATTTAATTATCTACATTTCTGATGATATTCATTAATCTACCTGTTTCTACTCTTACTTCACTCTATTCTCTTTTAAATATCATCAAGTATATGACATTCCTATTATACTAACTTTATTCACTCTAAGTTCTTCCAAAGATGATTAATTTCTTCTGCATGAGAATTTGAGCCTCTAAACATCAACTAAACCCATTTAGACATATATTTCCAATGATGACTAAATGCACTGATATATTTTATCTGAACAGAAGCTCAAAATAACCTCTATATCCTATAGCCCTTACCATCAATCTTAGTAAAAACAGATCAATGGAAAACAATATAGCAGAACAGCAAACATAAATACTGAAACCTTATTTGTAGATGTTTGCTATAAATGTAACACCCACCATACACAGGGAGAGATACTGAAAATAGCTTTCTTCTGAAATAAGTACACTGCTCCTTGGAAGAAAGGCAAATTGCATTATTAGATTAAGATCAACACAATGAAGTTACTTTTTTAAGGATCTCATACACTCAAGTTTATGTTAAGGAGGAAAATGTCCTTTTGGTAATTGAACTAAAAATATAATGGACATGATGGATCCTTGATTGTATCCAGATGGCATCAAAGCATCCTATCAATTCCATACAGATTTCTGTTAACTAGATATTTTATGAAAGTGAGAGAAAAAATTAAAAAGAAAATTGAATTTCAAAAAATTGAAATTGATACGTGAAAGTGAGTTGATCAGCTACTGTTTTAGTCCGTTTTCCCTTGCCATAAAGGAATCCCTGAGACTGAGTAATTTATAAAGAAAAGAGGTTTATTTGGCTCACGGTCCTACAGAATATACAAGCATGGCACCAGCATCTGCTTGGCTTCTGTTGAGGCCTTAAGTAACTTAAGTTCATGGTGGAAGGCAAAAGGGGGAGCCAGCGTATCACATGACCAGAGAGGAAGCAAAAGAGAGAGGCCAGCCTCTTTAAACAACCAGGTCTCCTAAGTGAACTAAGAGAGTGATAACTCACTTTTTACTGTGAGGACAGCACCAAGCCATTCATGAGGGATCCTCCCCCATGACCCAGACACCTCCCACGAGGCCCTACCTCCAACATTAGAGGTCACATTTCAGCGTGAGATTTGGAGGGGCTGTTTTGGAAACATGTAGCTCAGAACATTATGGTGATTGGATTATAACATTTTGGCTCAAATATAAAACATGGGCTAATATGAAATACAGGCATATCACTATATAAACAGAAGTCTCACCTTGATTTCAAAGACTTTTTTCCTGCATTATAGCCCATTATTGTTCTGTGTGTCTCAACCCTTTATCTTCAAATTTGCAACATTGCCAAGAATATGAGTCACATCCTTAAATACCACATATTCATGAAAAAGTCTTTGGGAAGTGAGTCATTTAATGGACTATTGGGGGAAATTTTTAAACAATATAGAATAATTTTTCAACAGGATAACTTGTCTCTCTTCTGATTGCCATGATACTGTCTCACAGACTTGCACAGAAAATATCAAATATTTTTGGCTGAATAAATAAACAAAAGACAAGGCAGGCAAACTGACTTCTCGGGCCCAAGATGGTGGCCTATGTGACATTTTGGTCTTGAAGGCCTGATGGGAAACCATTTGCAGCTTCTGGGTAATGGTGACTTTATTCCTGTCTCCCCCATCGCCCCCTTAGCCTCTCATCTTGTGGGCTTTCCCTATACACTCCACATAATCGGCAAATCAGTGGGGTTTTTCAATTCTGCCTCTTCTTCATAATTGGTTTTCTGCTTTAATAACCTATTAGCTCTCCAGCCCACTCACGTGATTTTGCGTGATAAAGGTACCACAGGAAGACTACTAAAATAGCAGCAAATACTTTCTTTAAGCCAGGTGCACATCATGTTTTGACGCCTATTGTCTCTCTTGAGTCTCACAACAACCACCATCCTGGGTAAGTATTATTATTTTATTATTAATCCCATTTTACATGTATAAATGTTACACCAAAGAAAACGTAACTTGCAGGGCATAATCAAAGAAGGATTTTATTCTGATCTTTCACATGTATTCCATGGGACTTGTTTTTCCCCTATGCTTGGATGCAATTTTTGACAAGCCCTCTGGTTTTTCTGCTTACAGGCAAGTAATGAAATCAGTTTCTGTTCAGTGATTTAAAAGATCATCTCCACATAATCGTACAAAATTCAAATTTAATAAATAAGGGCTCCTTGCCATTGTCCAGCCCAGGCCTGTGTAATTAGAGGGCTGGTTACTCTCCCCTCCCCTGCTTTATACGTTAACTCCTCTTCTCCATACCACTGAGCTTGGTTTCAGACCCTCCAGGATGAGAGAGAGGGAGAAGTTTGGTCAGAGGACAAAAGAGCAAAAGATCTTATTAGATTAATATTGTTGGGAAATTGCATTGGCTCTCGTTGAATTTGGCAGATACTTTATGTGACTCTTTTGTGGGTAATTTCTAGTGCTTCCTCATACATTAAGGATTCATCTTCAGCAGTTACTTTATGCAAATATATCTCTTTTTGTATGTCACACGGTCACAGTCTAACAGCCTAGATCAGTGGCCTTGCCTGTGTACACAGCTTCGTAGAATCTCATGTCTAGTGCCATCATGATATTCATTACACAACATTTTAATGTAGTGTTCTTTGTTTATTAGAAAGCTCTCTCCAACACAATCTAAGATAATCTCAGGCCAGATCTTTCACATATGCAGCCACAGCTGGGACAAAGAGTAGAATTCACAAGAGCCAAGGTGCAATCCTAAAATTATCTTCAGCCATTTATTTTTTTTTTTTTAGTGTCAGATCTAGGTGTCAGAAAAGTGCTGTAAAACTGGTTTTCCCACGTTTTTTGCTTTGGTATGTTCCATTTATTGACTAGAAACACCACTAAAATTGTTCCTCGTTAACATTCTATTATTGTTTAAAACATCATGAAAAAGGTAATAAAGATTAAGTTGTTTTAAAAGCGACAATATATATTCTAGTTTTTGTCTGATCAAAGAGAACTGTTGTTTTGGAACAGGATTCACCCGTGGAAAATTATCATTGTTTTGCTACTATTGTTTTTCTTATTCAAAACAAAAGAAAGCAAAATCCTTGTAACATGCTATATCTTTAAATCATTGGAAACATGACATTTCATATCAATTACGAACTGGACTAAACATTAGTCAGTACTGGCATTCATGAAATTGAAAGACATAGCCTATTGGAGGTTAAGCTATACTGTCATTCACTATGGATCAGAGTCCCCATTAGCTCGGTCAACTTTAATCCCAAATATAATTTTTTTCTTGCAAATACTTTTATAAAAACTTGGAACACATGAGTACATTTCTTTCAATGTAACTGAATAAAATAATACAAAACTCTGACTGGTTTCTAATATCCTGAAAAACATGGGCATTGCTTTGTGAATATTGTGTTTGTGTCACATGAGATGTTCAATATTTTAAGCCTGGGCAAATGATCTATGCATGTGTGTGTGTGTGTGTGTGTGTGTGTGTGTGCCAGGTGTGCATATGTACTTGTCATATGAAAACAGGCAACATACCCACTGGCAATTTGTGTCAATCTGAAAATGAAGAACAGAATAAAAGTATAGACAAGAGAAACAAATATAACTATCTAGAAATTAGGTGGGCATGTCAAGCTTCAAATGCTTTTCTTGCTTCAAACATATGCACATGGCAGATAAAAAATAAAAAATGAACAAAACTAAGAGGACATAGCCACAATACAAAATACAATAAGCATCTCTGTTGCCAGAAAGAGGGCAGAAACATAAAATGGTGAGGGGCAAGAAATGAATAGTTTAACTCAGGTCACGGCAACTGAAGGAAAATGGAGACTAAACTTCAAGTATAACTGAAAACAAAAAGAAAAAAGGCTCCTCACAATTTGAAACCAGAAAGCAAGACAAAAAGTCATCACTAATCTCTGTCTCCAGCCATGACTCTTGGAAAATCATACGTCAAGATTCCAAGTGCAGATTTTAAACCAGGAGCTAAGTCAAGCTGCCTTCTGAGCTCATACATGGGATATGTGATCCCCAACCTGGCTTTGAGTCAGGAACGCTGGTTCTATGACTGGCCCTGGTTCTGGATTAGGCTATAGACATAAAAAGAAAATTGTCAGACAGGGAGGGCTTAGCACAGAAAGGGAGAGTACAGGTTGTGGGATAGCTCCACTCATCACCAGCATATAAACCAAATTTCTGAGGCATGTGAATAAGAAAATGAAAAAGTAAGTTAAAACTGCTTGGGATAAAAATGTGTTATAGGCTAAATAAATTGTATAGATGAGTCTGACCAGGCTTTTGATATATGTATTAAATGTTCAAAAGGAAAACATGAATTCTACTTATTTTTTTAAAATTATAAAATAAAACAATTCATAAGTAAATCAAGAACAGGTAAAGATAATAATAACATAGTTTGAAATATAGAAAAGTAAAATTTTAAAATGATAAAATAATAATAAGAGCTATTGATAAGAGCATACTTTATGTCAGGGAATGTTCTAAATGTTTTGCATGAGTTAGTATGTTACTACATCCCAATGAGGTAGGTACTGTTATTATCTTCATTTAAAAATGAAAGCAACTGGCCGGGCGTGGTGGCTGACGCCTGTAATCCCAGCACTTTGGGAGGCCGAGGCAGGTGGATCACGAGGTCAAGAGATCAAGACCATCCTGGTCAACATGGTGAAACCCCGTCTCTACTAAAAATACAAAAATATTAGCTGGGCATGGTGGCGCATGCCTGTAATCCCAGCTACTCAGGAGGCTGAGGCAGGAGAATTGCCTGGACCCAGGAGGCAGAGGTTGCGGTGAGCCGAGATTGCGCCATTGCACTCCAGCCTGGGTAACAAGAGCGAAACTCCGTCTCAAAAAAAAAAAAAAAAAATGAAAGCAACTGAGGTACAGCAATGAAGTTACTTATCCAAGGTCACACACCTAGCATGTGGCAGAGTAGTCTGGCTCTAGATTTCATAGAATGTTACATTCAAACAAGAAATAAACTTTCAGTAAGATAGGTGGGAAAGACCCTAGTTTATACACAAGCAGAAGTAGGAATTATTGAACTTCAAAAGATTTTAGCAAGAACTCCAGACAGAGCTAAATAGACAAAATTTGTAAAAGCAGGGGAAAGAAAGTAGAAGATCAGTTGAGAGCTTCCAACCTTTGTGTTACAAAGGAACTAAAAGAGAGTGTGCAAAATGGTAATGAGGCAGTTCTTCTCAAAAAGAACACCGCTGACTTTTTTTTTTAGTATTTAAGAAATATATAAGGTCTTCAGAACAAAAGGTCACTGTAAGTACCCAACGGAAAATAAATAGCTGAATTTGTATATAGACATGCTGTAGCAAAACTGCAGAACATAAGCAAAAGGAAAACATATTAATATTCTAACACAATCAGAGAGAAATATTACCTACATTAAGAGGACAACTGGAATCAACATCAGTCTTGTCAGCAACAAGAGAAGCCATGCATTAAGCAACACCTTTAAAATTTACAGAAAAGAAAAAACAAATAACTTTTTAACTTTGAAAACTATTTTTAAATCATATTGCAATTACCAGATTGAAAAACTTAACATTTTAAAATGTTTGCCTAGAGGTCAGATGTGCCAGGCTGGGCCTGGGACTAATTTCAGTGTGATTCTACCCAAATTGTACGTGGTAGATACCCTGGGATCATTCTTAACAGTCACTTCCTTGAAAGCCCAGAAATCTACACGGTCACCCGGAATTCACCTGGAGTTTATTTCCTACAACTCCTTATCCAGTTCTTTAGTAGCCTTTTACATGTTTTCTCTTCTGATTTGAGTAGATGGAAATCTAACCTCATCTAGGTTAGGGCTAATTTTCTTCATTACTTGAAAGTTTCAACTTATATTTTTATACACTGATTTCAGAGTTTACACTCATTTTCTTCTTTTCTTTCTTTCTTTTTTATTGTTTTGTTTCCTTTCTTAACTTTTCAATGTTGGTTAATTCCTTTATATGTAGGGTCATTTGGGTTACAGTAAGAAATGTCTTTCCTGCAAGGTTGCTAGTTATCCTTTGATAATTATTTTCACCATTGTGTGATGGAGAAATGTAAACTCATAATTATTTTCTTGTGGTATGAACACTTATGAGATCTATCCTCTTAAAACATTTGTAAATGTGCAATACCTTATCGTTGACTCTAGATGTAATGTTGTACAGCAGATCTCTAGAGCTTACTCATCTTGCTTAACTCAAACTTTAGCGTCCTTGATGATTAACTCCCATCACCGCACCATGTCCCAGCCCCTGGAAACCATGATTCCATTTCTTTGATTCTATAAAGTTGACTGTTTTGATAGCCAATATAAGTTGGGTCATTCAGTATTTGTCGTTCTGTGACTGGCTTATTTTACTTAGCACAGTATCCTCAAGATTCATCTGTATGTAGCATGTGTCAGAATTTCCTTCCTTTTGGAGGCTTAATAATATTCCATTGTATGTATACACATTTCCTTTACCCATTCATCTTTTGATGATGGACATTTAGGATGTTTCTATGTCTCAGCTATTGTGAATCATGCTGCAATGAGTATGAATGGATTAACATCTATTTGGGATCCTGATTTCGATATGTCTAATTTTAAAATGTGTTCTTTTAAACTTAGCTAAATAAATTTACAACTCTGAGAACCTTCAGATTTAAGTACAAAAGTCATAGAGTATGGAAACTCTTGTTATTCATATTTTTATATTCACTTCAAGATAATTTGTGTTTGTTGTTTAAAATGTTTATAATGGATTTAAAATGTGGCATATTAAGTCTTGTGACTTTAAGGTCTTAGGTGTGGGAAAATTTTGTAAGTTAATAAACAATATTGGAATGCTTTAGAAAATATGTTTCTCTATACTTATATGTTTAATTTATTAGTCATAGGAGTTACTAAAGTGTTCAGAAAGTATTGTTGGGTTAAAAGTCTTCACTTTTCGACATTTGAAGGCTAAAATGTTGAATATTTTAAACTTATGAATAAAAGCTTGATCTTTAAGGCAATTTAAAAATCTGTTATTAATGAAACAGATTGTTTAGAGAAATTTAATCTGTTCAAATTGAATTAATAAAATTTTAATCCAAAAACAAGTAAAAGAAAATGTTACGTTTATAAGAAAAATGCTTAACTTTAAAATAAAATGGTAAAGTATGTAAGTTAAACTTAAAAGTTTAAATAAACCAGGTTTTATATAAATTGAATAACTTTAAATGTTATGTTTTAAAAAGAAAGCTATTGAAGACTATTATATAAACATAAGCGCAGCTTTCTTCCTCTTCTTCTTTCTTATCTTCTTGAAAAAGTCAGCCCCAAAGACATTAGATGGGGGCAAACAATACAGGTGTCCACACCACATGTGGAGTAAAAGATGGGAAAGAAGTGGGTGCACAGGTATCAGAGTTTGAGCGGAATAAGGAGACAGTGGACATGGGGGTGAGAGCAGCCCAAGGATAAGGTACCAGTGTCCCAGCAGGATGAGCAGGCTTAAATGACATAGGATGTCAGAGGCCAAGCAGAGCAAGGAGGGTGCCCATGTGGAGAAGTAAGTGGGCTTGGGGTGTCTGTGCCTAGCAGGTGGAGGATGGCATCTGCATCAGGAGGGGGCAGTGATACCTGTGAGAAATTGATTACATTCAGGGGGATTAATTAAGAAAGTAAATCTATTGATTCTGCTGGAAGCTATGTTTCTCACTATTAAAGAGTTCTAAATATGGAAAAAGAAGGCAAAGATGAACCTCATGGTTAGGCTTGGGGCCTATACTCATGGTTTTCTAGGTAATTTAGATACGTAAAGGTATTTTTCAATTCTCTATGTTATGGTTTGATCAGAGAAGCAGAAGTACTGAGTCATATGGAATAAAGAATTTATTGTAGAGATGATGCAATCATGGATTCTGATTATGCAATTTACATATGGCTTTTACTTCTGCCTTTGTTGCTGGGCCAGGAGTCAGCAGAATGGGCAGTCAGAAAAGAAACATGATTGTGAAATGGGGACAGCAAAGGAAAAATGGAACCCAGGGGTTTGAAGCTAGGCCAGTGTCTCACTGCTTGCAACGCTGATGAGGAGCTGATTTGCAGGAGAAGCTGATGCCCATTGTCACAAAACTAAAGGTGCACCTGGCACAGTTCCAGCAGGAGCTGGAGAAGCTGTGCGTTCTCATGCTGGCTCATGTCAACTGGATGAGAAAGCAAATTTGTGAGACTGTTCACAAGCTACAACAGCACCTGACAGGACACTGACCTTTTGATCATAAACATGGCCACTTTGCCCTCCAGATTCTCACTCAACTTTCTCTTGTGGCCAATTCTAGCTCAGAATCATACCAGCAAAGGAATCTGGGAATCAAAGTTCAAGCTTAGCTTAGGTGAAACTGTACACAAAGCTGCCACAATCATAAAAGAAAAAAGAAGCCACATTATATGAAGAAATATGACAGATATCACTTTAGTCAAGCGATCGTTGTGATCATCTGTAATGAGATAAATTTACATTATGTAATCCCTGATAAGATGCAATGAGAATTCAGTATCTCTACCATAATATTTTTGTCAAAGATTTGTAACCTGCATCTACTCTAGGATACATCAGAAAAAACCAAATTAAGTGACATTCTTCAAAATGACTGGTCTATAACATTAAAAAATGTGAAAAATATAAAAGTCCAGGAAAGTACACGGAATTGTTCCAAATTGAAGAAGGCTTAAAAGGTATGACAACTGAATGCAATTCATGATTCTGAACTGAATTGTTTTTCACAAGGAACATTTTTTCTAATAATTAGGAAAACTGTAATGGAATGCTGAGGTTTAATGGTAATGTATCTGTTTATAAACTTAGGAGCATTTCTAAGTTAAATTAATAAATGAAAGGAAAAGAAAAGCAGAGTGGTAATAAAAATAGGAAACATGTATTGCACGTTTGCCATATACCAAACACTGTCCGAAGCCTCTTCTATGTATTATCTAACTTTCATTTTCCCTTATGACTTAGAAGTGATCATTATGACGTTTACACTAAGATGCAGAATAAGTAACTTCCCAGTATCACATAGCTAGTAATTATCGAGACAGATCTGAGCTCAATTTGTCATCAGAGACTGCTGATAGTTTCCATGTAAAATGACTAAGAGGAATTACCACAGTCATATTCTTTTAAAAAAAATGTGATTGGGATAAAAGAGAACGTAAGTGTGAGATAAAAGAAACAGTGAATACAGAAATGAATAGAATAAATTGATAAATCTAAAGAAAAACAATTTAATATTTCAAAATAGCAATATTGTTCTTGATTTGGAGACTTTTAAACATATGATTAAAGAGTGTCAAGGTACTTCTGATTTTAATAACAAAATTTAAAAATGGAAAACCTGAAGGTTTTATAGAAAAATTGATAGTTAAGCATGAATATTAAAATAAGTGAACCCTTAAAATTAAGGAAATACAATCTACAGCTTTGGAAATGGCAAATGAAAAAAATAATTAAGAATTGTAATTTTAAAAAGGAAAGAGAATGAGAAATAAGAAAAGATTAATGAGCAAATGAATAAATACAAGTCCAGATATATTTATCATGCAATGAAAGTAAATGTGTTAAAGTCATATATTGAACAGCAAAGGCTTTGTAATAAATTTTAAATCCTAGCTCACTATACTTCTTAGGAAAAATATACCTAAAATGAACCTACTTAAAGTCTGAAAATAAAAGAATAAAAAGAGAAAAAAAACATAAATTACAAACAAAAGATACATGATATGGAAAAATTATAGGACAAAGGACTTTATAAAAAATTAATTATAATAGAAACTCTAGATAATAATTATAAATAAGGAACTAATCTATTCAAAAATTTTAATTGTTATCATCTAGGGAGAGTCATAGTCTAGTAACATAAAAGCATAGCTTCAAAATATAAAGCAAAAGTGACAAAATAATTCCCAATCATAGTGAGAATTTTAACACACATCTCTCAGAAATTACAGTTTAAGTACATTAAAAATCAGCTAAAAAAAACAAGAAATTTGAGCAATGTAATCAGTACACTTAATCATACATGTGATATATATATATCAAACAAATATATTTATTTTTCTCTAGTACACATAAAACATTTATGAAATTAACCATGCATTAGGCCATAACACAGTCTCAATACATTTCAAATAACTATCATACAAGGATAATAACATGATTAATTTTTAAAACAAAAGTTTAAAAATAATTTAAATGTTTCTTGACATTTGAAAATTTTCAAAAGCACTTCTAATCAACTTATGGGATATATATATATATGTATATATATATTCTTTTTCCTTATCTAATTTGGTATTAAACTTATTATATTTATTGGCATACTTTTAAAAACTATCTACCTAACCTAATTTACTAATTTCCTTTTGTGTTGTGACTTTTCCTTTTTGTTTTGTTTATTAATCATGCTTGAAATTTGTACATTTTATTACTTTTTTCAAAAATATAGGCAGCTACTTCTATGGATCTTGTGTTTTTAATTTTTATTAATTTTAGCACTTAAAAATTTATTCTTTCTACTTGCTTTAAGTCCATCTTTTATTATTTCATAGCTTTCTCAACATGGCTCTCCACTATTTTCAGTATGCCTCTTTTTAAAAAAAAGATGTTCATGATATAAACTCTATATTGCACTTTCTCTGTCCTGTTAAGCTTGGCTGTATTTCTCCTTCACTGTTGTTCAGTTCAAAATATATTGTATCCTTGAGATTAACCCACACAAGAGGATGTGTGAAAACACATGCAGAAATCCTAAATAAATTGTTAGCAAATCAAAGTCTTCAATGTTGGAAAATAGAAATATTGCAATTAAAGTTTATTACAATAGATTAAAATGAGGAGGGTGGGAGGAAGGTTAGGTTCGAAAATCTACCTATTGGGTCCTATGCTCACTACCTGGGTGACAAAATCATTTGTACACCAAACTTCAGTGATACACAATTTACCCATGTAACAAACCTGCACTTGTACTCTCGAGTGTAAAATAGAAGTTGAAAAGAAAAAAAAAAGAAGTTATAATTTCCAAATTAATCTCTAAGTTAAGCTAAAGCTAATAAAATATCAAAAAAGTTTTCATGGAATTAACAAGCTGCTATTTAAAATATGGTGATGGCAGAAGACGAAAATAGCCAAAAAAAAAAAGAGAGACACCACTGGAGAATGGCAAGAAGGGAGAAATTTGTGAAGGCAAGTAAGATATACTTGCAGGGTATACTGTTTAAGGTATTGTGTTATTAGCTCAATTACTAAACAAGGATAAAACAGAAACTACAAAAACAGACACCTGTACATGTGTTTACATACACACATATTTAAGTTTATAGTATATATATGTGTGTGTGTATATATTCTCTATATATATATATATGCATGGCTGTATATACACAGTATATACATATATATACATATACAGTATAGAGTATACTGTACACTACACTTACATATATACTGATGTATACACACACATATATATACTATATACACACACACATACATGTTTGTGTATATACGCACATATATATATATGTGTCTCTGCTCTGCTCCAGTGGTTTAAGTGTGTATATGTGTGTATGTGTATATGTATATATATATAAAAATATATATATATCTCCCATGACAAAAGTATAACTATAAATTAATATGAAGATAATAGCTGACACACTTAATAGTAATGCAAATACTTTTCAATCTCTCGGAAAAAAATTAGATTTTTGAACTCATATCCTGCAAAAAATATGTGGATTTATAACTTAAATACAAAGGCAAAGCTTTACATTCCTAGAAGGAAATATAGGAGAATAACTTAATAAATTAAGGGTTAAGGAATAATTTCTTAAGGACTAAAATACAAGCCATAAAGAAGAAACCTAAAAAAGGTGATTAAAGATTTTTGAAATATATAAAATATATACATATATGTTCTGTATATGTATTCAAACATCCGTATGTAAAAATAGGGTAAAATATTAACAAAAGAAAGTACAATATGCAGAGGTGTTCTTTGTACTATTTTTATTCTTAAGACATTTTTCTGTGTTTGAGATCATCGTCAAATCAAAGTATTTTAAAAGACAATACAATGGGCCTAAAAATAGTAGCTACAGACTAAAAAAGGAAAAAAATCTAGGGCACAAGGAAAGGATTATCTAGAATATATAAGGAAATTTAATAAATCACTAAGAGAAAGAAACAACCCAACATAAAAATGAGCAATGCATATGAACAGGTAATTCGTAGGACAGTAAAACTAAATGATCATTAAACACATGAAAAGATGATCAATCCCACTAACCAAAAGGAGTTGTAAATTAAAGTGAGATATCTTGTGTTTTTATACAAGTGATCCCAAGAATATTATGCTTTACTGTTTATATATATGAAGTACAGGAATAATAAAGAGATAAAAGTTACCTATTTTGAAAACAGAAAGCTAAGCATATTGAAAAAATGGAAGTCTCATGTGCTTCTGGTGGAAGAATAATTTGGTACAACCACATTGGCGAACAATTTGTAGTACTTGTAGGTAGAAGGAGTCAAGTCATTATGGACAGCAGAATGTCCCAAACATTGTAGAAAGAGGGGAATACTTTCTTTGAAAATGAAATGCTGCCTATCTGTGTTGACCTGCTAGAGCTAGTCTCAGAGACTGGTTGTTTTCCGCACCCTTTCTTACAATATAGTCCTAGCAGTACAGATGCTCTTAACCACTGCCTCAGTACTGAAGCTACACATCAGCTAGATCTACATCAGATAACGAGATGGAAGCCAATGACTCAGCAAGCCAGTTGGTTGTTTCCAAATATACACACTTTTGTTTGCCAGGGTAAAGTTTTACACAAAACGATTTCAACACACATCGTGGCAGAATATCAAAACAACTCCAGCAGTGAGATTTGGCTAAAGTGATAAGAGGTGGGATTTTAATGTGGAAGCTTCATTAAAATAATAAGTTTCATCATTGGTACTTTGTTTTGATAATTTAAGTGCAAGCAGAAAACAACAGAAGGCATTGTTTCTTTGGAAGTGGCTCTCATGACTCAATGCTTTAAATGCTGTCTGACACCTTGAAGTTTTCCCTTTGTGACAATTTCTCGCTCTGTAACAGGCAAGGCATTTTTTTTTGAGTTTTTGCAACAGCTTGCAGACAGAAACTTACCCCTATTCCTATTAAAAAATGTTTTCTGTTGAATATTGCAATTTTCACGTATGTCTTTTTCATTTCCACAATTGCCTGAGTTTGCTTTTAGGTATGCTTCTCTGGGGATAATTTTATTAAAATGAACTTATATGAAGTGTTATGTCATTATTTGCTACTCATTTAAGTCAGTCATTCCTTTCAACCACAAATTTTATTGAGTGCCAACAAGGTGACTTGCTGTGACCCCAGTGCTGGATACAATAATAGCCAACATTTATTGAACATTTATTATGTGGTAGGCATTGTTCTGACAGCTTTATGTGAATGACCTCATTCATTCTTTCCAAAAACTCTATGAGGTCGACAGTATTATCCCATTTCACAGGTGAGGAAACAATTGCAAAGGGAGGTTGAATCATTTGTTCCAGGTCACTCAGCTGGCAAGTAGTAGATCTGAGATTTAAATGTGGACAGGCTGGCTTTAGAGAATATACCCGTAGCTAGTAAGTGATTTTGCCTCTTCTAAAAAGCAAATCTACTTTATGTCACCAATAAAAACAAAATTAGGCATGGTAGATTTTGCACCATAATATGTGATAATTTTAACAAGTGTGCCACTGAACCCATTGCTTCCCTTTAAACGTTTTTGAGTTCAGTGTAGAAAAAAATGGCATTGGAGATTAACGTTTAAAGATCAGACTTGTCAGTCTTGACAATTACTGAGCTGTAGAGGTTTCAAAATGTGGAGGATGCGGAGTCAAGATGTTCCAAGGAAAGAAATTGGCTAAGGTTTAGACAGTTGAGCAAACGCATCAGGGAAGCAGGTAGCCTCGAACCAGGCATAGATAATGAGGTTCTGGCAGTGTCAATATTGAGTTTCAGTAACTCTGTCACTTTTCTCAGTCCTTTCATTCTATGTCTGTTCCTTTAGAATTCGGGTCTTGTTTCTGCTCCCAGTTCTTGCAGGGACTGCTTTATGGTTGTTGAAGGGTCGTTTGCCTCATTCATATTACCTCATCCTATCCTCATAGTTTTCAATGGTAAGAAGCAAAGATGATGTTCATTTTTCTGGAGAGTACCCTGGCTTTCGGAGGTATTATGAAACTTGGCCAATAAATCATCACTAAGCAAAGGCAGGACTTAGACCATGGCCCTATAACCTAGGATTCTGGATTATCTCTAGAGCACCCATCTAATCATTCCATCTTCAAAAGAAAACATAAAACCTACCTTGGCACAACTCCCTTCTTACCTCTATACCTTGGACTGTCCTTCTGTGCTCAGATCCCATCCTCCCATGTTACTCTCAAGATTGAAATTAAATTGCCACACCCAGTAAGGTAACCCCATACCCCCCCAACAGTCTACATTAGAGGAGTCTCATGTGTACACAGCCCCATAGAATCCCATGCCTGCTGCCATCATAACATTTATCACAGGCATTTTAATTAATTGTTCTTTTTGAGACTGAGTCTTGCTCTGTTGGCCAGGCTGGAACGCAATGACAGGATCTTGGCTCACTGCAAACTCCACCTACCGGGTTCAAATGATTCTCCTGCCTCAGCCTCCCATTCAAGATTACAGGTGCTGGCCACCACACCCAGCTACATTTTTTTTTTTTTTTTTTGCATTTTTAGTAGAGGTGGCCATTCACCATGTTGGCCAGGCTGCCCTTGAACTCCTGCCTCAGCATCCCAAAGTGCTAGGATTACAGGCATGAGCCACTGTGCCTGGCCATTTGTTCTTTTTATGTGTCTTCACCCTGAACAAAGTTCTTTAAGGGCACAGATGACGACAATAATGATTTATTTTGTAATTTTATTTTTATTCCCAGTGCATAGTAGAGTTCCTGGCATAGGGAAGTTGCTCACTAAATATTTAGGACGAAAGTCTATAATTTTAAGTTTGACAATGACTCTCACAATATTGTTATATTTGACCTTCAGCACATGATGAATAGCTTTCATTCCTCTTGAACTTGTTACTGGCAGTGGTATACAGGGTGGGGCAGTTCACAGCAGAATACACGAGAATGTTTGGCAAGTTTGGTCCCAGCATCTGAGTTCCACCAAGTTGTTGAGAGATGGAGAACTAAAACAAATGTTTCAGTACTAGTGGATTAAAACAATCCTCTTCAAATTGTGTGTAAAGTGCAATGCTGTGCTGTATTGGTATTTGCAATTTTTTATAAGGATTCAGAAAAAAATACTTCATGCACAGAAGGGTTTAAATTATTGCTATAATGTCTCTATACATTTTCACCAAAAGTTGACAGCTTTAACATTTAAATAAAGTAATAGAAATACATAATAAATAAAATGAAATGTAGAGAAAGCATATTGCTGCTGCCTAATAAAGAATGTCAATAAAAAGCAGTATTATTTTTTTAAAAGAAGGAAATAATATAGACCAAGAGTTTAACACAGTAGTAGTGATATGAAAATAATAGTAACTTCTCTTGTTTAGTAAATAGTTAACACACATTTATTTATTTATTTATTTATTTACTATGAGATGGAATCTCTCGCTCTGTCGTTTAGGCTGGAGTGCAGTGGTGCAATCTCGCCTCACTACAGCCTCCGCTCCCTGGGTTCAAGCAATTTTTCTGCCTCAGCCTCCTGAGTAACTGGGACCACAGATGCATGCCACCACACCCAGCTAATTTTTGTATTTTTAGTAGAGATGGGGTTTCACTATATTGGCCAGGCTGGTCTCGAACTCCTGACCTTGTGATTCACCTGCCTCGGCCTCCCAAAGTGCTGGGATTACAGGCGTGAGCCACCCTCACCTGACCAACACACACTTTTTAACTTAAAACTAACTATAATCTTTACTTGATATTTAAAGCAAAAATAACCTAAAATAAATAGTAGTTATTTATGAGAATTTAATATTGAAATAGAGTATTTTTATAGAAAACATTTTGTTAGATTTTGTATGTGATTGATGGAAGAACTCTCCTCCAACCTTCCCCACCAGAAGTTTGTTTTGTTTTGCTTTTTTGTTTTGTTTGGGACAGAGTTTGCTCTTGTCACCCAGACTGGAGTGCAATTTGGGGCGATCTCGGCTCACTGCAACCCCCGACTCCCAGGTTCAAGCCATTCTCCTGAGTAGCAGGGATTATAAGCACCTGCCACCAAGCCTGGCTAATTTTGTATTACTAGTAGAGACTGGGCTTCACCATGTTGACCAGGCTGGTCTCAAACTCCTGGCCTCAGGGTGATGTGCCTACCTTGGCCTCCGAAAATGTTGGGATTATAGGCGTGAACCACCATGCCCAGCCCAAGTTTATTTTTTATAGGTATCTCGAAGAAAATCAGTACTAAAGGATTTTGATTTGCACAGTCAACATCTATATAGTGTGTGCATAGCGTTCTTTGTTGTATTGTCTAGCTACCTGGTGTGCATGTGTGCTCACACATGCGCATGTGAGTGTATGTGTGCACGTGTATGTTTGTGGGAGTATGTTTTCATTTTACTGTGAGTGTACTAGGAGTTTCCTATTCATGCCAGCACACAGCAAAAGGCAGTTGGAAATAATGAAAGGTGTTTATTTGAAAGCTAACTCGGTCTTTCATTAACTTGTGCCCATTGTAAATTATTCAGCCTCTCTGAACCTCAGTTTCCCCATTTAGAAAATGGGAAAGATAACAATTCGTCACAGTACATACACAGTACTTGACATAATACATAGTATACCATGTAGACATAATAAATTGTAGCTGTGGATATTATCATCATTATTCAGTTAAATTTGGCTAATTACTCAGCAATACTTGGGCTACACTCTTATCCCTGCGTTTATTAATCTTAAATATTAAGGATTAGACTTGACATGCTTTAGCTCCTGATATCTACAACCTTCCACACTGCCCAGTTCATAGTCACCAACAATAATTATTTACTGGAATGGTTCTATAGTGCTTTGTGTTTGCAAATAACCCTTCGGTCTTACAGCAACTCTATGGTGTTGATGTCACCCTGACCATTTTGCTGATTAGGAAGTTAAGGCCTAGGAAAGTGAAAAAATTAACCTTGCAATCATTTGGTCAGTGCTGGAGCAGGGCTCAAACACAGGTGTGGGACTATAAGCCTCTACACTACCTGCCATTCTCTATGTGGTCTCTAAGCCAACACCAGGCTGGGCGCTATGTTGTGCAGACAGAACATGTTATTCAAAGTAGAATATATTGGTGGGGAATGGGGTGCTAGTATTAACTATTCTCAGACAAGATTAAGTCAAGCCAAGCAGGATATAAGGTCACACTGGTGAGAATATAAAAAAGGCATATCTTCAAACTCCAACTTCCTTAGCAAATAGCTTGGGAGTTAGAATATAACTACAAACAACAAAACATTAAGTAGCATAGAAGATACAGGTAAGTGATAGCAGTTATGGCCATGCAGACAGGAAAAATATATGTCTTAGGCAGAGGGATATGCTTCACTCATTTCTAAGATCCTCACATTTGGTACAATGCTTTGAACATAGTAGAAGTTCATTAAATGTTTATTAAATTGAGTCAGACTTCTTTGAGTTGAAGTGTTCAGTGAAAACAAGGAAGGAAGAATTATAGCTGAAGTTTATGCAAAGTCTCTTCCATTGGCTCATGGTGGCAATAGCTTGTGATTTATGTGACCTTTTATAAATAGGCCACTGGTGTGATTCTTGAAATATCATTGTGCATTAAAGCTACAAAGCACAATGCATACTAAGTTATGATTAATCACATTTTGGGGAATGATTGGGGGCAGAAAAGGCAGAGATAAGGAAATTAATTTCCGGTTTAAGACAGAAATATCATTCTAAATACTTTTTTTGTTGTTGTTTTGTTTTTTTTTTTTTTTTTTTTTGGAGACGATGAATCTTGCTCTGTCGCCCAGGCTGTAGTGCGGTGGCAAAATCTCAGCTCACTGCAACTTTGCCTCCTGGGTTCAAGTGATTCTCCTGTCTCAGCCTTCTGAGTAGCTGGGATTACAGGCACGTGCCACCATATCCAGCTAATTTTTTAATTTTTTTTTTTTGGTATTTTTAGTAGAGACAGTGTTTTGCCATGTTGGCTAGGCTGGTCTCAAACTCCTAGCCTTCTCAGCCTCCCAAAGTGCTGGGATTATAGACATAAGCCACCATGCCTGGCTTCTTATAAATAGTATTAACCTAAACATATTGGCTTATTTCATTAATATTGGTAGAATAGGTTCTGTGATTGAAATAATATATTGCATTCAATCTAAATGTCCCACACTGAATTCTTGAGTAAGCACAACTATAATGTTTTGAACATGCTACTTCATATAAAGTCTTTTACATACATCTCATTCCCGATGTCATCCCTAGGTAGATACATCACAGTGTGCTCAATGACACAATGCTGTTCTGTGTTTCTGGTGGGCACAACTGGAATTTATTTTGACATGGGAGTTGTCACACTTCATAAAATGTCTCTGAATGAATTCAAAGTGATATGTATACAATCTGTGGGTGTGTCCATTTGGTAGAAACCTAAGAGACACACTTGGCTTCCTGGTTGATTAAGACATACATCCTTCAATTTACTGGGCTTCAGGGATTGTGTCTGGGAGTATGTAAAGGAAGATCCATGAGGTATTAAGACTGGTGGATGAAGAACTAATTCTGACATCTGGGGCCAGTGTCGACCGCCTCTCATTGAACCCTCCGAGGCCCTCCTGCTTTGATTGCAGTCTACAGTGATTCTCCCAGGGAAAAGAGCTTTTGGCGTTAGAAGGAAAGTATGATGCAGTGACTACAAGTTTGTGCTGGAATCAAGGATGTTGATTTTAGGTCTCTCTGTGCCACTGATGAAATGGAAGTCCTTGGTAAAGTCACAGACCTTTTCTGGGCTTCTCATCCCCATCTTCAAAATTAATCCTTGGTATAAAGCATGCCTAAGGCTCTTCATGTCCCTAATAACATTTCCTTGTCTACTTTCTGCAAATATTTGCCGTCTTTCTCTGAGGGAAGTGGTATCAGAAGGTACATGAGTGCACTCATCCTCGTGGCTGGGTAGTAAAATCAGGAAAATTCACCGTAAGTACAAAATCTTTCAAAACAAAGGCTGCTTCTCTGTTTTTACCCCCCCTTCCAAACTTTATTGTATGAAACTTTTTCCCAGTCCTTTTCCAATCTTTAGCCAAACTCAGTTGTCCAAAAACCAAGAGGCTGGTAGTTTTCAAAGATCTAAAGGGTTGGAGAATAAAGTAAAAAGTCAATTTCATTAACTGCAGTTTTCTGTGTCTTTACTTAGGAAAATATTTGTGTTAATTGACTAGAAAAGTTCTGCACATACATTAACATTTATTAAGAAAAGACTGCATAATTGTTAAGTGACCACAAAGATTCCAAAGGCTAAGGTGGAAAGTATTCTCAACTGCCCCCTCCAATAGGAGTAAAGAATTATAATATTTTACTAACCAGTCTGTGCAATGAACTGTGGCTGGAAGATCAGACACGTGCATGTAAACACCTTGCTTAGGAGGAGAGAGAACAGTGAGGACAGCATGTTCTAACCAAACCAAAACACATTCAGATATAGAATGACCCATTCAACTGAGGCTAAGATGGAAACACCTCAAACACCAAGACCATCACAGGAAAGGGCACCCAGCCATGCCTTGGCTATGGCTAATAGAGTTCCTGTTAATGATTAAGTCGGAGGAATCCATGGAGTGCATGGCGTCAGTGGTTTCTCAAATCCCAGAATAAAGCATTTGCAGGTGACTTGAAGGTCTGTTAATGATCACTGAAGGTAAAAGGTGCTTGTGACAGTTCCCTACTTTTTCTTGTGAAATTATTTAGCTCCTCTGGGATAACTATATAGAACTTGAGATAAAAATATTAAAATTCTCTTTAGATGTACAATGTTTTCATGCAAATTTTAACCATAAAACCAACCACTCCATTCAGTTAAATTAATAGAATTACAAAAAGATGTAATGATGGCAATTAAGTCTTGAAAATGCAAATTTTATAGTCAAGGACAATTACCTCATTTATAGTATATTGGAATGATGCCAGATGAAGGTAATTTAGATCCTCCAAGCTCACAGTTACATCGTGATGGATATCTTCATTTCATTAGTTCAACAAAGATGGGTGAGAAGTTAGACAATACATAAAAAAAGAACTAAAGAGTATTTGACCTTTATAGTATAGCTAGAACCAGAATTCATTCACTAATTTATCAAGTATTTAATGAGTACCAATTATCTAAAATATTAGTGATATATTTTTTCTGCCTTAGAGAAAAAAGTCTTTATTTTCAGCATCTAGAAAACACTGGTTTGTTGAGAGATCAGATTTCTTGAAAACCAGGCCAGGTTTTTGGTGCTTGGTGAGTATCTTTACGTGCAATGCAGATGACCTAATTTTGTGTTGATTGGAGTGACACCAAGTCCCTGCAAAAGAGGAATGGGTTTTTCACTAATTATCTTCTTTTATTTGAGCCCGCTTCAACTAATTTTTGGTGTTTTCAAATCCTGCAGCTGTGAAAGTTGGACTACCTAAATGATTACTTTTGTCATTTTAAGATTTTACTGTGTACTATCTAATGCTTCATATTTTCACATTATAATCTTGGCAGCAGTTCATTTGTACAACATCCAAAAGCTTATCTTTCCCATATTACAGGAAGACAAGTAAATTTACAAAAATGTTTTAAATACAGAGATTTAATAATAAGAAAGTATGTTTTTAAAACACCCAGTTCTATATTGTCTTAATGCAAGTTTTGTGCTTACATTCGTAAAAAAATCTACCTTGCTCATGATCCCCCCTTTTGCCCTCCAGAGGGCACTAGATCACACTCCTGGTGATAAAAGGTGTCAAATTTAAGCCCTACTTGCTGCTGTTAAAATTTCCCCTTGAGTCATTATCTCTGGAGAAAAAATTACTCCTGTCTAAAGGAACCAGTGACTGTGAGGAGCAGGCAGTTCACTTCTTGCCACGCTGTTTCAAAACAGAGGGAAAGCAATGCGCTCAGGGGGTTTTGAAGACTGCCCAAGTTAAAACACGGCTCAGGCACTTCCTAAATATGTAATGTCGGATGAATTATTTGTTTCTGTGCCCCGGTTTCCTCATCTGTAATATGGGGATAATAATAATAATACCTACTCTACAGCACAGCTGTGAAGATTTTTAAAAATAATATGTATAAAGAAATTAGAGAACAGACACAGCCTATAGCAAGCACTATTAGTATTAGTTATTTTTTTATAGCAAGCACGATTAGTTTTTTTTAAAGCACTTTTTTGGGAAACGATCGCCTCCAGATTTCTTCCTTAGTCCCTTGACTCAAATGGGCAAGCCTTTATTAGGACCTTCTGAGAGAGATACGCAATTCCCTTACAAAGTTCAATGTTGGCTTAACATACTTTTTAAAAAGCTGATGCCATTCAGTATATGTCAGAACAGAAAGTAAACCTCTTCAAAGTCAGGATGACAAAACTTTGTAGTTTTGCTTTCTTGCTCACTTTTGGATAATAAGCCCCAAACCAAAATATCCAGAGTTTATTGTAATTATTATAATATAATGCCATAGGAACACATACTAGACAAATGAATATACAGAATGGATACATGGCCCTTCTTTAGTCTATAGAAAATATTTTATTTTATTTAAATGCCATATATAGTAGGAGTCATTAGAATTTTTTCCCCCAGAACTTACATAGCAGCTTGAAGAGCCAATAATGCTTTTGAAATTCTACCTTTGTTTCTAGTGATGATGTCTGAGTCTTTGTAAGTTTACTGTCTTGGTTCATTTAGCTAGTAGCACAACAAGAGTTTTTACAAAATATACACCTGGGTCATGGTGGTGGTAGTGATAATCCTCTATCTTCTTTCTCTCCCTGACATTTATATTTATTCATTAAGGTAAGTTTATCAAATGTCCATTTCTAATGTATAAAAATAACTGCTTTAGTAATATTCTGAAACATATACTCTGATGGTGAACTTCCAAAACGTGCCTTAAGAATCAATGTAAGAAATGCTATAAATCTTTGGTGATATCCATGCTCAAATAGATATTTAAAATTAGTTGTCCCTGATCCTCGCAACATATATATTAATTCATCAATGAGCCAACTGATAGTTTGTGCCATAACCTCTAATAGATCCGGCTTTGCCCCAGAAGCCCATGCAGGTGAAATCAGCACCAAACCCTTTGCCTGGATCACACTTCTGAAACAGTCAGATTTTCAAGTGCCTTGTAAGCATTTCAGATATATTGGTGTTGATGTACAGATCTGGTTTGATAATTACTATTGAACCAATCAACTAAATAACAGGTTAATCAGTTGGTGGAGCCTAGTAATAGAATCAGCTCTAGATGTGAGTATCTCTTGGCATTCCTGTGGTCTGATTTATGAATAGTATGCTACACATCAATCTTTACACACCCATTCAGAATAAACAAGCAAGGTGAAAGGAGATTCATATATTCTTTGTGATAGATAAGCCTTATGAGGTAATGCCTCTATGATGGTTAATATACCCTATTTTCATAGCATTACGATAGAATCTAAAACTTAATTGCCCTTTTCAAAAGAGAAATAAAGCAATGTCCCTACTTAAAATGGTTTCTTATGCAAAGGCACAAAATTTCTGGCATTAGAGGAAACAAAAGTGTATTTGGTACTCTAGCTGCTGTGTCTCAGTTGTAAAAATCTCGTCTGTGATTGTAATAGGATATTGATTAGTTTGGAAGCTATACAAAGCTGAATTGCATTTCTTGGTGGAGCAGGAAAGGTCACTGTTTGATTACTCAATAACTTTTCAAATACAAGAAATGCTATTTAAAAGCATGCTTGAATGATTGAGTTGTACTGTAAGAGGGAAATGGTACTACTTTCATAAAGGTAGTTGGATGTTAAATTCTTATGTCATTTTCTATTCATATATATTTAACATTCTGTACTGTTTTATGTAGTAGAACATAAACGATGAAACAAAATTATAAATGCAATTTTACATGTTACTCATGTGATATCTAACTTAGAAGACATACAATTCACTTGTTTTTAGGCATTAATTGAGTTTGTCAGTAGGGCCATCTTATATTTAATAGCATTTATTTTCTGTGATCATAAATATAAGGTACTCGTGGTGTGTGCCTGTAGTCCCAGCTACTCGGGAGGCTGAGGCAGGAGAATTGCTTGAACCCAGGAGGCAGAGGTTTCTGTGAGCCGAGATCGTGCCATTAAACTCCAGCCTGGGTAACAAGAGCAAAACTCAATCTCAAAAAAAAAAAAAAATATATATATATATATATATGGATAAGGCACTTTGTACTATTATAGAAAATGTAAAAAATACGTAACTATATAAAGAAGATAACAAATTACCCATAATTCTGATATTCTGATTAACTTCTATTCTTTCCTCTTTTTATTTACAAAACAATGTAAAATCTTACCATAGATTTACTATATTTGCTACAAGTTATAAATTTGGGATCATTTTATAATAGTTTTAATGATAATTTCCCCCTTTTAACTGGGAATACACTCATGAATAGTAAATATTCTTGAAAAAAAATGATTCTTAATAGTTGCATACTATTCTAAATTAGGGATACAGCATAAGACATTTAACCTGTTAGTTTCTCTCATAAACACCTCCAAATTCTCCTGTTTGTGTGACCCGTGGTTTTGTTCAGAGCCTTGTATGATGGCCATCGGCATCATCCTCTCTGATCCCATTACTTTCTCCCCACATTGCCACAATTTCCTTCACTCACTGCCTCTTTTGGCATTACGAGTTTCTTTCTAATCACTGGCATGCATGCCCAAGCCTAACACTCGCTATTTGTTCAAACAAGTATTCACCTTCAATTGATTGAGTACTTTGGCAATCTGATTTGGCAAAATAAAGAACCTTATGGAGTCTATTGTGAGGACTGGCTAACAGCATCTCAACGCATTGTGAGAACTCAAAACATATTTACCAAATGTGTTAGGATGTTCTTGCGTTGCTATAAATACCTGCGCCATGATAATTTATAAAGAGAACGGTTTAACTGGCTTATGGTTATGCAGGCTGTACACGTATAGCACCAACATCTGCTCTGCTTCTGGCGAGGGCCTCGGGAACTTTACGATCACTGTGGAAGCTGAAGGGCGAGCAGACATGTCACGTGGCTGGAGAGGGAGCGAGAGACAGGTGGGAAGTGCCACATACTTTTCAACAGCCAGATCTAAGGAGAACTGACTCATCACCAAGGGGACGGTGCTAAACCACTCATGAGAAATATGCCCCCATGATCCAGTCACTTCTTAGCTGGCCCCATCTCCAATGGTGGAGATTCCATTTCAACATGCGATTTGGTGGGGACACAGATCCAAACCATATCATCAAATATATAGATGACCAAATGGCCAGGGGGACATCAGAGAAGGTAGAAAGCACAGAGTGGAGAATTTGAGTAGTAGATTATGAAGACAGAAGAAAACTGAGTGATGGAAAAATAGGAAGAATACCACAGGACTGGGAAGAGGAACAGGGTGGTGGATTTGGGTGTCAGAAAAAAAGCAGTGTGAAAAATAATTGATACTTTCTGCAGTACAGCCCCATTCTATGTCATGAGCAACACAGCAAAAGTATCATTCATGATTGGTACCCTCTGGCTTGTGTAACCACCCACTGAGACAAAAGACTCTGCTTTCATGTCAATTATTTTATTTAGGGTATTGATATCATGATCAATATGTACCAATGTACATTTGATCCATATGTACCTTTGAGATGTTGATAGATGTGTAGCATCTGGAATTGGAAGGTGCTGGACCTGCTCTTCTGTGTGTGAATCAGAATCTCCTGGTGCACTGGATTCAGGTCTAAAGTCAGACTTTTAAAGAAGGAAATAGACATTGGAGGAAATGTACTCTGGAGGATGGTCAGCACAGGGAAGGGGACCTAAAATACAATCACCCATAGAAAGGTAAAAAGAAAGCTTGAAGAGGGCACGATCATATCGTAACTAATAGGTGACTACTTTTGAAGGCATGCCAAGTAGAAGAGGAGCAGACTGGCTCTGTTTGACCTTAAGGAGACGAGATGTGGAAACAAAGCAGGCTCTTCGGGAAGACAGATTTTGTTTTGTCCAAGGAAAACCTAATAAGCAGTGGAAATGCTTGAACGTGTGATTGATTCATCTTTGAGAAAGTGAGACCTTCCACATTGGAGGTGTTTAAGTACACTTTGGTGAATAATTGGTGAGGATTTTGTTGTGGAGAGTCAGATATCTGCCATTTATTGGAGAGAGATTATCTCTAAGGTCTCGGCCAACTTTGTGATACTGTAATTTTATGCAGATCTCTGTCTAGACGGAACAGAGAAAGCAAATGCAAACTTGTACTTATGTGGCCAAAATCGCTTTAACAAAAGTTGCATGCTGAAACCATTTTAGTTTTAATACTATCAAAAATTTTACTTTATCTTTCATAAGAAAACACCTGTAACAACTGTAATATTTTTTTAAAGTCAACTGTGCTTTTAGTCTGAATATAATGCATAGTTTTCTGAAAAAAAATCTGGTCTTTTTTTTTTTTTGAGACATTGTCGGACTCTATCACACGGTTGGAGTGCAGTGACACGATCTCAGTTCATTGCCACCTCCACCTCCCAGGATCAAGGGATTCTTGTGCCTCAGCCTCCCAAGTAGCTGAGATTACAGGCATGTGCTACTACACCTGGCTAATTTTTGTATTTTTAGTAGTGACAGGATTTCACCATGTTGGTCAGGCTGGTTTTGAACTCCTGGCCTTTTGTGATCTGCCCGCCTTGGCCTCCCAAAGTGCTGGAATTACAAGAATGAGCCACGGCACCTGGCCAGAAATCTTAATTTGTAAGTGCTAAGATATATCAATGAAAATGACCCTACCCTTGAGTCACTTATACACAAAATGCATTTAAATTGTGAAAAGGACTGCTTTGGAAGCACAGAGAGGTAGACCTAATGAAGCCCAGAGGAGGAAGGGAGTTTATGGCGGACCTCTCCCAGAGTTGGGTCTTAAAAGCATGAGTAAGGGCTAGGTGAGGGTGAGTGAAAAAGAGTGGAGGGCTAAAGAAAATTCCAGGCAGGAAGAAGAGTATGCAAAAGAGAAGCTGTAGAGAGTTTTCAGGTCCCTACAAATAGGTGAGCAGAGCTGAAACTTACGTTAGAGTGGGGACAGGAGAGGATGAGATGTAATCAGATAGAGGAAGACTTTTATGCTATTCTAAGAAACTTGAATTTTATACTTTATGTACCTGGAAGCCATTGACATGAATAAGGGAGATTTTACTTTAGCTCAAACACTGACATTTGATATAAACATTTAAATGAACCAAGAATTTAGGCAAAGAAACCCATTAGGAGGCTACCGCAACAGCTTCAAGAAAGATCTTCAAAGCCCAAGTTGGGCAGTGGTAATCTGTATGAAGAGAATGTGAAAGAATTAAATATTTTTAATATAAATCATTGGTCACTAATATTGATTGACATTATTAAGCAGTAGAGAGATGTAGAGTCAGTGACGACTCCAGATTTCTTACTTGGGTGACCCTGTTAGACCCACCAGTTGGGATGAGGAGCATAAGATTAAGAACACGTTTTGGGGAAGGAAATGGATTTATTCAAATTTGGACTTGCTAACTTTCAAGTGCTTTGGAGACCTTTAAGTAGTTATGTCAGGCAGGCAGCTGGATATGAAGATTTATATCTCAAGAGAATTATTCTGCTTGAAGGTATAAATCAAGTTTTATCTACATATAAATAATAGCTAAAGCCATGAGTTTTTCCAGGGGAAAAATATATAGAAAAAGAAGTTGGCTGAGGGAGAAATCAAAAGAAATCTCATGTTAAAAATGGTGAGCCAAGAAGGAAAAACTTACAAAGGAATAAGAGAAAGAGTGGTGGGAGAAATTGGAGAATGAAAAAATCTGATATAAAATCAAGGGAATAGTTCCAAGGAGGGTTAATCTACAGTAGTAAGTGAAATTGACAGTCTAGCACTAAAGAGCTAAAAGTACCACTGACTCTGAGAATTCAGTGATTGCCTTAAGCATACTGGTTTCCATGGATTTGCAGCTAGAAGAAACATTGCTGTGTTGACTATCTGAAGAGAAACAAGAAATTAAAGCCCTTAATTGTAGAATTCCTCCTCTCTCCATGTTCGAGAAGTTTGTACGAGAAAAAGGGCAGAGAAGGGGCACAGCTAGAAGGAAATCCAAGATGAATAGATCAGTGGTGTTTGTATTACTTTGTTTTTTGTTTTAGAATGGGAAGTATTTCATAGTGTCTGTAGATCCTGAGAAATAAGATCTAGCAGAGCAAAAAGGGTGAAGTCAAGGAAAAGATACATAATAACATACACAAGGTGACATTGCCTTTGAAGAGCAGAAGGGAAACCACACTTTCTCCAACTCCTGTGCTCTGTGCTCTAATTCAGCTTACTTACTCATTACAGGTAGATTAGCATATGTGTGTTGACGTGTGTGTTGATAAAGTACTTATGTTTTCTTTTGGCAATTACCTGAGACTGAATAAAAAAATTTCAAGTTTATTACTTACCAAAACTCTTAGCTATAAATCTTCAGATTCAGGGATTTTTAAAAAAATCTCTTTGGTTTTCTTTAAAGTAAGACATTAAAAAACAACTCTGAAGATAATTTCTGTATTTTCTTCAGTATTAAATCTTTTTTGTCACCAGCATAAAATCCCTAAGACTTCCTCCTTTTATTTCTAGAGCAGTGAAGCTGCAAAATTTTGCTTCCAAGATTAATTATACCACAAATGTGAGTTCACATATAATAAACATGTACAGTGGCATGAATAATAAAGAAAATTAACTAGAAAAACTTTCTTGCAGTGAGTGGGCTCTTTCCATTCTTATTATAAACATCGATACTGTAAGGAGAGAATGCCAAGTTTATAATCACAAATTTGAGAATATTCTTTTTTAAAAGGATAGAAATAGAAGTTTTGTGAAAATTGAGAATAATGGCTCTATGCAGAAACCTGGGTATGATGAATAAAGTGGAATCTGGACTTCAACAATAAGGACTTCTTTATTATGTCTTTTAAATGTTTTTAATTATGTAAGTAATATGTGAATTTATTTTTGTATCAGCTTGTCGTTTACAAACAGCCCCCATCAATTCATGTGTCTACGCAAACTCATTACAAATCAATGATTTTCGTTTCCTATATAGTTTTCACTGAGTCCTTTCTGGTTACACCATTAGGCTGATGTAATAATTTTCTCTACAAAATGGTATAGTGGGCTATGATTTTCTATTACCATTTCTCCCTTCTTTCTTTGTATGTAACTGTTTTTTTTTTCTTAAAATCTTTTGGCTAGAGGAATCCACCAGTCTGGCAGACTTTATTTTAACAAATAGTTAAACCATTTGTAGATTGGATACCCCTATACAATGCTGTATACTTTTAATTTCATGTACATGTGTGGAAGTCAGTTCACCTTAGAAGAATATAGTGGGTACCTGTGAGGGAAGACCCAAGCCAACATGAAATCAAACACCCAGCTGCATCCTTACAATTTAAGGTGCTCTGCTCTCTTCATGGCTTCTGTAAACTTTTCATCAGAGCTCTTTCTTTAAACTGACTTTATTTTTATTTTTATTTTCTTTAAGACAGAGTCTTGCTCTGTCACCCAGCTGGAGTGCAGTGGTCCGATCTTGACTCATTGCAGCCTTTGCCTCCTGGGTTCTAGCAATTCTCCTGCCTCAGTTTCCTGAGTAGTTGGGACTACAAATGGGCACCATCACATCCAGCTAATCATTTTTAGTAGAGATGGGGTTTCGCCATGTTGGCCAGGCTGGCCTAGAATTTCTGGCCTCGTGTGATTCGCCCATCTCAGCCTTCCAAAGTTCTGGGATTACAGGTGTGAGCCACCGTGCCCAGCTGTTTTAACTGACTTTAAATGTGATCCTATTTGTGAGAACAAGGATACTAACCTAGCCACATCTAAATAAAGATATTTTGCAAATAATTTGATAAGAAAGAGACTGTACAACATATAACAATTATATAACAGAACAGTTTCATTTTAATATTTACGTGATAGAGATGACCCTGCAATTTGGACAACATTTTTTGCTTTTGGTTTAATTAATTTTCAAAATATTCTTGCAGTAAAGGACACAGTAAATACTACCCACTTTTCCTAACCAGCCACAGCAATTTGCATATCTTTTTATTGTAGCATTATCATATTATATAAGAAATAATGTTTAAAAGTTTATCTTTTCGTCTGGACCATGAAATCCTCAGGAACAGGGGTTGTGTTTTACTCATACTTGTCTGTTCACTGACTAAGCGGACCGTGTTTAACCACCCCCTTTCCATCTCCTTCAGATTCCAATACAAGATTAGACAATGTGGAGTCCCGAGAGCTAAGAATAGATGAGGCTATGGGATGACCAGCGACAACCAGAGAGAAACAGAGCCAGAGTGTAAGGGTCAACTATGTTCAAGGAGGAATGAGAGTTAAATCTAGATAGAAACCACATCCATTTGTTAATTGCACTGAGCAAGTGTGGAGTCAATAATGGGAGCCGAAACAAGAGGCCAAAAATCACCCTTAATCTGATGGGCACAATTTATTCATCTTCCGGTGAATATAAAGCAGGCAGAAAAACGTGTCAAGGAGAGACAGGCCTAGCCTTTGTGCCTACATCTTTCTCCCATGCTGCATGCTTTCTGCCCACAAACACTGAACTTCAGGTTCTTCAGTTTTGAGACGAACTGGCTCTCCTTGCTGCTCAGTTTGCCAACAGCCTATTGTGAGACCTTGTGACCGTATAAGTTAATACTTAATAAGCTTCCCTTTATCCTATTAGTTCTGTCCCTCTAAGAGAACCCTAATACAGATTTTGGTACCAACAGTGGGGTCCAGAACAGAAGAAGTCTCTACAACAGGTTCAGTTTGCTGCATAAGCTGCTCTGCCACTTGGGCCATATGACCCAGTAGATCCAATGGTGCCTGAGGTGTCAGTGGCAGACAGGGATGTTGTTTGGAGCCTTTGGCAGGCTCTCATAGGTGAATCACAGCAGAGGACTCTAGGAGTTTGGAGGAAGGCCCTGCCATCTTCTGCAGATAACTATTCTCCTTTTGAGAGACAGCTCTTGGCCTGTCACTGGGCTTTGGTGGAAACTAAACATTTGACTATGGGTCATCAAGTCAAGATGCGACCTGAACTGCCTACCATGAACTGGGTACTTTCTGACCCATCTAGCCATCAAGTGGGTCATGCACAGCAGCATTCCATCATCAAATGGAAGTGGTGTACATGGGATCGAACTCAAGCAGGTCCTGAAGGCACAAGTAAGTTACATGAGGAAGTGGCTCAAATGCCCATGGTCTCCACTCCTGCCACCCTGCCATCTCTCCCCCAGCCTGCACCAATGGCCTCATGGGGAGTTTCCTATGATCAGTTGACAGAGGAAGAGAAGACTAGGGCCTGTTTCACAGATGGTTCTGCACGATATGCAGGCATCACCCAAAAGTGGACAGCTGCAGCACTACAACCCCTTTCTAGGACATCCCTGAAGGATAGCAGTGAAGCGAAATCTTCCCAGTCGGCAAAACTTAAAGCAGTGCATCTGGTTGTGCACTTTTCATAGAAGGAGAAATAACCAGATGTGCAATTATATACTGATTCATGGGCTGTAGCCAATGGTTTAGCTGGATGGTCAGAGACTTGGAAGAAGGATGATTAGAAAATTGGTGACATAGGTACACACATGTCAATGTGGTTTGCTGTCTTCCTCTCCATCACCTATATCTGGCATTTCTCCCTGTGTTATCCCTCCCCAACTCCCCACCCCCCTCACATGTGCTCCAAAACCTAAAATGCAATTTATATATATGTATATATATATATGTGTGTGTGTGTGTGTGTGTGTGTGTGTGTGTGTGTGTGTGTATAAATATAAAAGAAAATTAGTGACCAAAAAAAAATCAGAGGAAGAGGTATGTGGAAGGACCTCTCTGAGTCTAAAACTGTGAAGATATTTGTATCCCATGTGAGTGCTCACCAACAGATGACCTCAGTGGAGGAGGAGTTAATAATCAAGTAGATAGGATGATCCATTCTGTGACTACCACTCAGTGTCTTTCCCCAGCCACCCCTGTCATCACCCAATGGGCCCATGAAGAAGTGGTCATAGTGGCAGAGATGGAGGTTACTCATGGGCTCAGCAAACTTGCACTTCCACTCACAAGGCTGACCTGGCTATGGCACTGCTGAGGGCCCAATTTGCCAGCAGCAGAGACCAACACTGAGCCCTTGATATGGCACCTTTCCTCAGGGTGATCAGCCAGCCACGTGGTGGCAGGTTGATTATATTGGACCTCTTCCATCATGGAAAGGGCAGAGGTTTGTCCTCACTGGAATAGACACTTACTCCAGATATAGGTTTGTTATTCTGCATACAGTACTTCTGCCAAGACTAATATCTGTGGACTCACAGAATGCCTTATCCATCATCATGGTATTCCACTCAGCATTGGCTCTGACCAAGGCATTCACTTCATGGCTAAAGAAGTGTGGCAGTGGGCTTTCCTCATGAAATTCACTGATCTTACCATGTTTCCCATCATCCTTAAGCAGCTGGATTGATGGAATGGTGAAATGGCCTTTTGAAGTCACAATTACAAGGTTAACTAGGTGACAATACCTTGCAGGGCTGGGGTAAAGATCTCCATAAGGCCATATATGCTCTGAATCAGTGTCCAATATATGGTACTGCTTCTCCCATACCCAGGATTCACAGGTCCAGAAGTCAAGGGTGGAAGTGGAAGTGGCACCACTCACCATCACCCCTAGTGATCCACTAGCAAATTTTTTGCTACCTGTTCCCATCACATTATGCTCTGCTAGCCTAGAGGTCTTAGTTCCAGAGGGATGAATGCTTGGGTGATTGACATGGACTATCAAGATGAAATAAGTCTGCTACTCCACAACAGAGGTAGGGACGAGTACAGGTCCTGTGGCCTTGCAGGATACAGACTCCTCCCAACTGCTTTCAAAGGCTAGCATTGAACATCTTCAGCTTTTCCAGGTGCATGATGTAAGCTCTTAGTGGTTCTACCTCCACTACCTTCTGGAGGATGGTGGTCCTCTACTCACAGTTCCTCTAGGCAGTGCCTCAGTGAGGACTCTGTGTGTTTGTGCTAACCCCATATCTCCCTTTTGCACTGTCCCAGCAGAGGTTCTTTATAAGGACTCTGTCCTGAAGCAAACTTCTGCCTGGACATCCAGTCATTTCCATACATCCTCTGAAATCTAGGTGGGGATTCCCAAACCTTAATTCTTGTTTTTTGTGCACCTGCAGAACCAATACTATGTGGAAGCCACCAAGGCTTGGGACTTACACCCTCTGAAACGATGGCCTGAGCTATACCTTGGTACCTTTTAGCCATGGCTGTAGTACCTGGGATGTAGTCCACAAAGTCTCATGGCTACACACAACACGGGTGCCCTGGACCTGGTCCAGGAAACCATTTTTCCCTCCTAGGCGTCCTGAACTGTGATGGGAAGGGCTGCCATGAAAGTTTCTGACATGCCCTGGAGATATTTTTTCCATTGTCTTGAAGATTAACATTTGGCTCCTTGTTACTTATGCAAATTTCTGAAGTCAGCTTAAATTTCTCCCCAGAAAATAGGTTTTTCTTTTCTACTGCATCATCAGGCTGCAAATTTTCCAAACTTTTATGCTCTGTCACCTCTTGAATGCTTTATAGATCAAGAAATTTCCTCCACCATATACCCTAAATCATCTCTCTCAAGTTGAAAGTTTCACAGATCTCTAGGGCAAGGGCAAAATGCTTCCAGTATCTTTGCTAAAACATATCAAGATTGACCTTTACTCCAGTTCTCAACAAATTCCTCATCTCCGTGTGAGACCTCCTCAGCTTGGTCTTGGCTGTCAATACCACTATCAGCATTTGTTCAAAGTCATTCACCAAGCCTCTAGGAAGTTCCAAACTTTTCCACATCTTTCTGTCTTCTTCTGAGCCCTTTAAATTATTTCAACCTCTGCCTGTTACCCAGCCCCAAAGTTGCTTCCACATTTTCAGGTGTCTTTACAGCAGTGGCCCACTCTCTGTAGCACCAATTTAGTGCATTAGTCCATTCTCATGCTGTTGACACATGATTTTTCTTCGTCACCTTGCCAACTGAGAATTTCCATTGCCGGCAATGCTCCACTGCTACCTGGGACTCACCTGGCCCCAGGCCTGCTGCTGGATGAGACTTACCCACTCAGTCTGACTGTGTTATAACTTGTACCTGTGTTTGGTGGTTCCCAAGCTCTTGTCCAATGTCTAAGAAGAATGAGGATACACTTACAATTCAAAGGGTGAGGATTGGCGAAGAAGAATTTTATTGAGTGATGGAATAGCTCTTAGTGGAGAGAGGACACAGGTGTCATTTCTCTTTCAGTGTGGCCAAGTCCAGGGCTTTTATGGGCTCAGAGTAGGGGAGTGTGTGCTGATTGGTTTGTGGGCATGCAAAAAAGATTAACGTGAAGACATCACTTAAACGTGGGCACAACAGTGTAGAAAACCAATTAGGAAAGGGTGGGTATATGCAAAATAGGTGAAGAGTGGGGACCAATCAGAGGAAAGCACATCAAATGAGAAGACGGGTTCTCAATCTGGTCTGTGGATCTACTGGGACTTGTAGCTAGGCTTTAAACTGTCTTAGGCTTGTAGCCAGGCTTTAAACTATCAATGGCAACAGGAAATAGTAGTTCTGAGCAAAGAGGATAAAGCCCCTTATAAAACCATCAGATCTCATGGGAACTTACTTAATCAGGAGAACAGCAGGTCGGTAATTCAATTATCTCCCACCAGGTCCCTCCCACAACACAGGGGAATTATGGGAACTATAGTTCTAAATGAGATTTGGTGGGGACACAGTCAAACCATATCACACACATATGTGTGCACACATGCACGCGCGCGCGCACACACACACAGAACAATATTGACATGAAGGAAACTATGATTCCCTGCGTATATTAATATATGCAAGACCTGTTGGCACAATTTATGGGAACATCAATGCTATTCCTTGTCTGATCCAAGTCCAGGACATCTCCAGGTTTATTAATGATAATGATTATCATTATTATCTTTATTATTATTGACTGATAATGGCAGTGACTATGAGATAAGCCCGTTTGCCCAAGATGCCATGGAAAATTATGTATAAACCTAGTAATATTCAACATTGACTTGGAAAGAAGTTCCTTGTCGATAACAAGCGATGATGTAGTTATGAATTTGATTTGAAAACTCATTAACATATACATATACTATGAGTAGGCAAATGTTCCCAAAGGGTCCTGTAGAGGTAATGCAATTTTTGTTCTGAGGCATGAGGAGGGAGCCAGAGAACTGATGTCATTTTCCTTATCACTTTCTCAGGAAGGCTAAACAGCATTCTATGCACTCTTCTGGGTTGATTTATTAAAGGTTTTATGGAGAAAATGGTGGGAATTCAGGAACCACTGGAATAATCAGTGGGAGAATTTGCAGAATAAGGCTGCATCCCACACATACAGGCACAGAAAGCAGAGGTAAGAATGAAAACAGACAAAAGACCTCACCTGAAAGGAATGGTGATGATGGGTAAGGAGAGGGCTATTTTGTATAAACTTTAAATGTAATGTTTTTATTATACCAAGGAAACAGATAAACTATTACAGACAGCTGTCTACAGATGTTTATGATTAGCACAGTATTCGGCTCTCATTTTCCTGGATTCTGCCCCATTCTAAATAAACCTGGATTGCTTTCATTCTCATTAGCATCATAGAACTCATTTATATTGAAGAGCCTATTAAGCCACTCAGATAGGTGTTACTTCTAGATCTTACATCTTCTGAGCCATTTGCACAGAGTGAGGATTTGATGTTCCCTAACTAGGTAATAGGATTACTATATTTTGAAATGGTCCCTTAGGGACAATCCTTATGCAGTTTCCTGTTTCCTGTCAGGATGGTTTAACCTATACGGTGAAGAGAAGGGTTGCAGCAGCTTTAAATATTTAAAAATAAAGCTTATTTGAGCTGCATGAAGTAATTGCTACCTGCAGCAGAGAACGCATAAGTCATGCTCCGTTTTTTACCTGAGAAACCTTGAAGAGCTGCTTTTGTCACTTGTTTGTAATATTTTTAAATGCCTTCCAAATGGATATAGTTTATAAAGTCTTGGAAAACATAACATTTATGTATGGAGAGGACCCTAACCAAGGCTTCTCATCCTCCCCTTGTTTGCTGGGCCTGGCTTTTCAGTCTTCTTGCAGGATTTTAATGAGCAGGGAATTATTCACAATTAATGATAGCCAATCACTACAGTGGGGAATATACACTTATAAAATTATGACAAATAGCCACAACATGTGATCAGAGTATACAAATTACACCATAAGCAGAAAGTAGTTATGCTTGATTGGAGCAATTAAATGTTTTCTTTTTAAAAAAACTCCAGTGAGAATATTTTAGAAAATGGCTTTTTAATCATCTGTAGAACTGTTAAAATTATTGTCTCCTAATAGTTGTAAAGTATGCCATGTTTAGAATTAACTGTAATCCCTTTGCATAGCCATGGGATTCTTCGCCCAGAAACCTGTTTATTTGAAACTTACTTTTAATCACAGGCTTACCATCAACTCCTTCTCACTCTAAAGGAAATGCCAATAATATTCTAAGATTAGAAGGAACGACACTGGGCTTCCGCGAATGAGTAGGAATTACACAGTCTGCATAGCCAGATCACGGAAAATAAAATTCTAAACAAATATGCTTATTATCTTGCCACTGGACTTTCCCCAACAGATCAGAATATGGTCAGGTGCTGGACGAAGTTCTAATGACCTCCTAAAAAGTAACTAGGTTACTCTCCAGGGCCCCTATGGAATGGAAGCCAAGGAAGCCACCTGGTCTCACTGAGAATAGAATGTGGAACCTGGGAAACCTGTGAGAAAAGGAGGATAATGAAGAGATGTTCCCATCGACTTCTGTTTTTTTCTTTCTTTCTTTGTTGGGGAGTGGGAAGAAGATAGGGCAGGAAGTGCCATTAACAGCAGGGCCAAAGGGAAATCTGTTGTCTCACTAAGACCCAGAGAAAATATCTGACCTCTACAGAGACTGGGCCATTTCTTCTTTTCTGCTCAGCTTTGTGGTTTGGGAGAGCTTAGGGAATGTGCCTGAATGGATCCTATAGCCTTGGAGGAATGTCAGGGGACACTGAGAAGCAGAACATAGGTAGGCATGCCCAGTAACTACCTAGTCAGAGAGAGGGAAATCATCTGTAGGATGCAGATTGGGTTCTGACCCTGGATGTGCCAGTGCCGTGAACATTCAGGCACAATGATCAGGTCTTTGTGGAAGTGCTAGGTATCTTCATTAAGAAAGGAAGGCATATGGCCGGGCGTTGTGGCTCAAGCCTGTAATCCCAGCACTTTGGGAGGCTGAAGCAGGCAGATTAAAGGTCAAGTGATCGAAACCATCCTGGCCAACATGGTGCAACCCCATCTCTACTGAAAATACAAAAATTAGCTGGGCATGGTGGCGTGCACCCGTAGTCTCAGCTACTCAGGAGGCTGAGGCAGGAGAATTGCTTGAACCCAGGAGGCGGAGGTTGCAGTGAGCAGAGATTGTGCTGCTGCACTCCAGCCTGGTGCTTGGCAACAGAGTGATACTCTGTCTCAAAAAAAAAAAAAAAAAA
>NW_022437010.1:1921033-2049883 GCF_009761245.1 Sapajus apella | reverse complement strand
TATATATATATATATTTTTTTTTTTTTTCTTGCAGAGCTTGGAAGTCTTCCTGAAGATGCTGAATGAAGAAACTTGACTTGTGAATATATACCTGTGCTATAGGATTTTATATTAGAATTTTGGCCATGATGGTCAGTCAAATGCTTCCAAAGTATCCAGTTTAGTCAAGCATCTAATAAAAGCTTGATTTTTTTATTATCTCTAAGGCTCAGAGAGATAAAATAAGTTGGTTGTGATTAAAAATCAAATATTAGCATCTAGACTGAAGCAAGTTCTATCTGATTATGATATCAAATTTGTACTAAGAAGATATTTCTTCTGGCTTAATAGTGTCTTTTTTAATTTAGGGATAAAATTTTACCACAGATGTAAAATATAAGGGGAAAAAATGACACCTAACTTAATTTTACATTATCAGTGCATTCAAAAATTTTTTTAAACTTTCATTGTGTTGCCACTATAATCATTTTTTTAAAATTATACACTTGTTATTTAAACTATGGCAATATGCTTTTCTAGATCTTTCATATATACCACCCATGTTGATTCAAATTTACGGTCACTCTTTAACGTGAATTTTCATAATTTCATTTACCTCTCATGGCACTCCCTTACTTGTTGCCTTATTCGTTTATTTAATTAAAGTAGTACTAACAGAAGTAACTCACTTCTGTGTAAAAACATGTCTCACCTTGATTATTTGGGAATGTACACACTTTGCCCAGATTTTATTTCTTGAATGTTGTCTGTATGTTCACAGGAAGATAAAACTTCTCAAATACCCTTGGACACACGGCCACTCCCTCCCCACCAACCCCTACCTGAAGTAACACAGCTTCTGGGAAAAATCTACAGTGGATTCATCATGAATGATCCTTCTTCCTGAATTTTCAGGTACTCCTTTCCTGGTCTAGGTGATAGGGCTTGAAGAGACGTGTTTGTTGTAGAGTTAACAACCTTTATCAGATGCATGGAAAGAAGCTATTTATTTCACCCAAGATATGTCTATGTATAATCACCTTAGGAAAGCCGATGTACCTTTTGGAATGAAAGTCAAGTTTCATGGCTTAAAACTCACACAGTGCTGACTGTAAAGTCTATGAGGTAAGGATTCTAGCCAACTACTATAGATTACACAGACTTATTCCTTGTCCCTGTGATGATTCCTTTACTTTCCAGCAACGTTATAGCCTGCAGGTTTCTAAATTGAGCCTAGGTCTTCCTATTATGTATAAATAGTAAGGCATTTATTTAGCCAGATTCAAATGGTCTATGACTTGAGGCAGAACTAGAAAAATTTCCAGAACAGAGGACTTCTACCATGCTGAATAAAGATACTTGATCAAATTGACTAAAGGTAATCCTATTATCCACTGAAAACCTGGGTATCTAAACCCAGGAGAGGTCCTGCTGTTAAGATGCCAAAACTTGAAATTTAGAAAACAGCAAATTACTAAATATTCTGTAGATCCATAGCTTTATTTCCCAGTTCTCATTTACATATTTAATTGTTTCCAATAAGGCTCTTAGCAGCAGAAATAGAAAGACAACTTGTGTGAGTGCCCTGATGTGTGGCATCATCTGAAATCCACACAGAAACTTTGTTTACCTGCTGTGCTTAATTTCAGTATACATTTCTATGATTAATTTTGTTTTCCTAAAGTACATCAAACTGTTCTAAGTCACTTGTGTTTGGCATTTTATGCTGTGGATTAAAGTGGACTTGTGATTCCTAAGAATCAAGCTGTCCTTGAATCTGAATTACAGACAATCACAGAAGACAACAGAGCCTGATGCTTCACCTGGGATTCACACTCACACTCACTCCCGGAATCCTTCAAGAGCATTCAGGGAATCTGTGAGCCTGGATGGGAAAAATTACTTGATTTTTTTCTAGTAACTAATAGAAATTTTTAGCATTTCCTTTTACTCTTAATATGTCTAGAAAGCCATGGTAGTATAACTAGTACTCACAATTTTGTCACCAGAAGAGATCGCAGGTGTTTTTCATATCACATTATTGCACACATCCTGAAATATGATTTATGTCCATCACTCATCAGCCCTCTGTCATTGTGGTAGTTATTAAATTCACCACATGATTTCATTATTTAATACATCGATAAGAAAGTGTGTGCATGACTCTACAAATTCCTTTACATTTTGATAACTTTATGTTAATATAATCAGTTTTCTTTTCACTCTTATTTTATTTTGTACATTTAAAAAATATTGTTCTGGCCAGGCATGGTAGCTCACGCCTGTAAACCTAGTATTTTGGGAGGCCGAGGGGGTGGATCGCCTGAGGCCAGGAGTTCCAGTCGAGCCTGACCAACATAAAGAAACCCCGTCTCTACTAAAAAGACAACAAATTAGCTGGACTTGGGGCCGGGCATCTGTAATCCCAGCTATTTGGGAGGCTGAGACAAGAGAATCACTTGGACCTGGGAGGCAGGGGCTGCGGTGAGCCGAGATCGCACCATTGCACTCCAGCCTGGGGGACAAGAGCAAAACTCCGTCTCAAAAAAAAAAAAAAAGACTGCGAGTAGATCCACAGACTTTGACAGATTATCGAAGAAATCTGTGACTCAAGAAGAGTTAAAAACTCTTACTGCAGGTTACATAAAAAATTTATATGACTATAAAGTTTTAGTATTAAAATGGAAAAAATATTTTTACTTTCTGTTCTGCATAGCTTCTAGCACATCAGGGTTTCATTAAAATTCATTATTAGACCTACATGTTTCCATAAGATATCTTCATATTTCTATGAAATGTTTCTGTAAACATCATTTTGTCATTTCATTTTAAGAACCAGTTGAGCACTCAATATGTGTTTGCTCTCAAACCAAGGGCTGAGAAAAATACAAAAGTAATGTAATTCATGGTCTCTGCTCTCAAAGACACTGCAATCAAGCTGAGTGATCAGGTCATGACTTATAAAACAACTGGAGAATAATCATGTTCGGAATACTCAGGTGTTAACAATAAGTGCAAAAGATGAGTTCAGAAAAATTAAAAGACGTGAATGGATGCCAGACGCTGCCAAAGCTTGCGTGGAGTGCGGAGGCTTGGGCTGGGAACTGCACAATGGATAGAATTCCAGTAGCCAGAGGAGATGTAGCCTTCAAAGCAGGATAAAGACAGCAGTCAGAGGCTGGACTGGAATGGTCATACTCTATGTCCTTATCCTGCTTTATTTTTCTTCATAGCTCTTAAAACAACCAGGCATACTTGTATCTAATTATAATATGTCTCCATTTGAGATGTCTGATCAGGATCTTTGTTTCCCTCTCTGGTGCAGGCACAACACAAAGGAATAGTGCCACCTGGTACATAGTAGATGCTTGATAAACATTTGTTGAAGGAAGAAAAGAGCAAGAAAAAAATGAGAGAAGAGACAGAGAGAAGAAGGGACGATATGAGAAAGAAAGGGAGGTGGTATGGGCAGAGAAAACTGAAGAGAACAGTCTGAATAGAGCAAGGCATGTGTGCTAGAGAAGGTGAAAATACATATGGAGTGGTTAATACTAACAACACCCCTAAGAGAAGTAATCTTTACAACCAGTAACCGGGAGCCAATCTAAAGTAAAGGAGCTATAAGGCATTCTATGTAATGAGCTCATTTAGATCAAAGTACCTAATTTAGGTCTGAAGACATAGCAGGGACTCAAGAAATGTCAGCTTTTCCTTCTTGCTATTTACATGTTTAAGTTTTAAGGCTCAAGCCTCGCTTTAATTGTAAGAAGTGTTTCATTACATTTGTTTATACATTTTTTTCTAGAGTAAAAGTCCTTTGCTCTAGAAAATCTTTACCATATAGAATCTTCATATCGGGCTTCTTCTGTTATGTTGTACATTAGTTTATAGAGTTTCTTAGGTTCCTATAGTGGCTCATGCAATACTTTGTTGACCACTTATAAAGACATTAAGATCAAGGCACAATATTTAGCTCTTCTTAAGATGAAAAATTCAATTTGATAAAATGTTGGAGTTGTAGAACTCTTGGATATTATCCAATCTAATCCCTTAAATACAAAACAAAAATTTAGAGAGGTATAACATTTATCTAACTAGAACATAACTTCGCTGGTTCACAGAGCTGCTTTTTCTCCCCCATTCTCTGCTGGTATCTTGAGTAAACTTTCACCAGTGTTACCTCAAAGTGTCACTATTTTAGCTACTCATTTAAGTGCCTGACATGTATATCATAAATGTTCAATTAATATTTTTAAATGAAAGAAAGAAGGATGAATAAATAAATGGATTACCTTTACCATTTTTTGGTGTAAGATCATTTATCAATTCTATAGAATTTGTTATCTCTCATGTAAGTGCTTATATTCACAGGAGCTAGCAATAACTGTTCTTTACACGTTATTTTATAAGAAGGAGAATGTAATTTAATTTTGAATTTTAAGGGATTAAAATTTAAACTTTATAAATATGTATAATGAAGTCCCTCTTATAATTAAGAAATAGAAGGCATAGAGTGAAAATAATGGTTTGGTATAAGAGAAAGGTCATATAATTTGAGATTTAAAAGATTTTCTTAAATCTTTTAAATCAAGCTGTCACCAGGCTGGAGTGCACTGGTGTGATCTCAGCTCACTGCAAATTTCGCCTCCCAAGTTTAAGAGATTCCCCTGCCTCAGCCTCCCGAGTAGCTGGGACAACAGACATGTGCCACCACGCCCAGCTAATTTTTCTTTTTTACTTTCTTTCTTCCTTTTTTTTTTTGTATTTTAGTAGAGATGGGGTTTCACCAAGTTGGCCAGGATGGTCTTGATCACCTGACCTCGTGATTCGCCCACTTCAGCCTCCCAAAGTGCAGGGATTACAGGTGTTATCCACCATGCCCAGCCTAAAAGATTTAAGTGTATGTACTAACTCCATTTGTTTTACCCCTTCCACCCCAGTTCTGTTACCACAGAAAAGGCACAATGCTAATGTGTTCACCACCTGTGATGTAGAATTGTTTTGAGGTGTGAATGAGCTAATGCTTGGGAAGTACTTAAAGTGGGGCATGTCATACATATGAAGAGTAGTTGCTGTTGCTTCCCATAATTTCCCAAGGTACCAAATAATGACCCTGGGCTATGTGTAAGATTAACCTTGTACCTGGCAGAATTACATAAATAATTGTCATTCTCTAGACTCTGGGACACTGACCTAAAGTTAATTATTTGTATTGTTCTCTAATAGGGACTTAACATCTCACCCAAGTCACCTTTCTGGTCTCTTGATGAACTATATAAGGGAAATTATTAATAATGGCAAGAGAAACGAGTTTAGAATTAATTCTAAAACTTGAAAACTTGGACCAAAAGCAAAATTCCAATATATGAGGATAAGAAGTTGAAAACCAAGGATTTTCTTCAAAGAGAGCATGAATATGTTTTATATGTTACTGTTTCATCAACTGCAGTCCTGAAAATGCAGGATTTGGGATTTGAAAATGAATACGGGGCAGGATGTGTGGATAAGAGTTGTCTGTAAATGCCGGCATCTTAAACTACTCTATGAGAAGAAGCTACGGCATCTCAGTCCAGCTTCTGCCTTTCATCATGTCAACTCCTTAGGCACACGTGTGCGGGCGCACATGCGCATGTGTGGGAAAAGCTTTGGAAAAATTTACAACTGCCGGTCGTCTGATGAATGAAGGCATTAGAATAGCAGATGTAGAGTATGGAGCTAGAAAGTGAAAAGCTAAGCAGTGCCTTGGAGCACCAGGAAATGGGACCAACATGGTGAAAGCCATCAAGGTGCCTGGGCTATGTTTTAATGTACAGTAAAGCACTTTGATAGCTGCCTTGAAAACAAAAGGAAAGAAAGAAAAAGACTCGTAATGTTTGCAAGAGTTTCCCGAAAGCTTCACTGAAATATCGCCAGCAGCTAACGAATGGGGAAAGGGTCAGTCGCCATCAGTGGTGTGGATACAGGCACTAAAGGACTGTGGCAAATAGCGCAGTAAGTGAGAGGGGTCAGGTGCAGTGCAGGCCCCCAGCACAGACCAGGAGCGAACCCAGAGGAGGCTGCTTTTCTCTTGGGGTCATGGACCATCCAGAAACAACCCTTTCTCTGCCTCAACCTTCTTTAATGTTGCCAGAGACTTTTGCCCTCAGACCCCAGGTATTCTTCCGTTCCGACCCTTCAATTCGCAACTTTGGCTTTCACAAGCAATCTGTTATACAAGACGGAAAAGCAGAATTCCTGTGCCTGCCCATGAAATGCTTGTCTTACATTTAGAGAAGTCTTAACCCAAGGCCCTGAAGAGAGAAAGGGTAGTTTCTTCCTGATGATTTAGGTCCCTAGGTGCAACGGAGGAAATAGAGATACAGTGTTCACCATGGCTCACACATCATTCCGTATATAAGGGAGCAGCCGCTTCTGCTTAGAAGATCTATTAGTTTCTACCTGTTCGCCAGTTCAAACTGTGTCCTCCCTTAAGGGGAGCTTGCTTATTAAGTTAGGATCATTGTTCACTTAGGGAATTAGCTAAGTAAATGTAAATGGAAATGTATCATTACTTTTAGGGAGGATGTTATGCAAACCTTTAGACCATCTTAACACATGGAAATTCTTATATAGCCATTTGACCTACATACCAATGAAAGGACCAGATTATTACAGAGGTGAATGTCTCAAGGTTTTGCTATATTTTAATGAAATTGACTCTGTCTATAATCCAGCCATATTTTTCTTCCAATGCATGGATTAGAACAGAAAGATATGTAAACTAATTCTTATTTCTTATGAAGGTAAATATTTTAAAAGAATCCAAAGCATTTTCTCGATATTTTTTGGAATGCATATGCTGTTAAAATTCAAGACTATAACTTTAATGCTTCCTCCTGTAGGTTCATTTCTAAGCTATTAATTTGCTATAATGTTTTGGGGGAACTTGTCAAGTTCTAATTTTTTCTTCTTTCTCCCGTATCTGCAAAGTATGCACACATTTGAATTATGACTTTCCTACAGGAACTAACAGCTGTATGTGCAAATCATGCATATAAATCAATTACCAAGGCCTATGTACTATAAATGCACCCATTAATTAAGCAATGTCAGATGCTATGAACCATGAAGTTCATTACATCTTTAGCATTCAAAACCAAGGATTATTTGAAGAAGAAATACTAAGTTTACCTAATAGTTAATGAAATTAAGCCGGTTGCTGCCAACATTCTTATTTTATGCCTAATTCAGTGTTTAAATGTTTATGAATAAAACACTAACTGCTGAAAGCAGATATGTTGAAATGTAATTACTGGTAAGTTATAACGCACTTGAGGACTCATTATACCAGACTTGGGAGTTTTAAGATCACCAGTGTAACACACTCTCCAAAAACACAGAGTTTTTATGGGCTAAAAGCTGGAAAGACATAAATGCTGTTGAATTTGTCCTGGCTGAGTGGAAATTTTGATGATCATGGTCGTATGATTTATGAGTATAACATTTTCCAGTCATTACGTGGTTGCATTTCAGCATTGTGACATGATTTGCATATGTGAATATCCCAGCAAATTAGCTTCTGATGACTGCTGCATCTGCCTGGATAAAGAAGCCCTTATCTTAAAACCAATGCAGCTGCTACTAAAAAAAAATAGAAAGAAAGAAAAAAGAAAAAAAACCTGCTTGGAACAGAAATGTTCATTACTACTTCCCTTTGAAATCTATAGTCAGTGACTTGACACACATGGGTTCAATTTCAGGGATAAATACATGCTTGAAATGACTAGGTTTACACATCTGTAGACATTTTAACATCCCTTAAGTTGTCTGCCTCACAAAGACTTCCTGGATGGTTCAGAGAAGCCTGACACCTTTTCCCACACCCCTTTGTCTGGGCTTGGAAATCCCATGGCTCTCTTTCAGTCTGCCCCCAATAAATTGCTTCTCCTAGCCTCCTACATGTAAACCATACTTACTTGTGACCTAAAGTACCCTAACTTGTGTTAACATATCCTTCGTGTGTGTTTTCTATGGGTCTACACATGTGATACCTGTATTCCTAGGTTTGCTACTCTAAGAACTGTTTACCTCTGTGAGTGAATAAAATGCTGTTCCTCAATCACACAATCTTGGAAAGTAAAATATTTTATTTCATACATGAGTTTGAGTTTTCTAAGTCTTGCATTTCACAAACATAATCAGATAGTTTTACATTGAAATAGTTGTAATCACCCAGAAGAAGCTAAGAACACAAACAATTTTTAGAAATAAAGTATATGGAAAAGTGATTTTGTAAGTTTTTCTTCCCTGCTTTCTTGGTTAAGCGTGGCTGTCTTTAGGCTCAAAATACCTTCTATTTCACCTCTCGCTTGGTACCATTTTGCATATTGCTTATATTTTCTAGACAGAAGCCTCACCATTTCCTTCCTTATTTTCTTTCTCCAAGTATATATTTTCAATTATTGTTTTTTTTTTCATTTTTAACATTGTTTATAATGTTTGCTCACTCTTGGCTTTACCAATGTTGATTTAATTCTTAGAAGCTTGCATCATATTACTGTTTCTTCACTTTTGGTGTAGTATCTGTCTTTATATTTTCTAGAAACATCCTTGAACATCTGAACTCATCAGATACTCTTGATATGTACACAGAATGATTTTACAGTGTCTCCAATTTTATGTCATGAGATGTACTTCAAACCATAGAAATATTATATGCTTTAAAGGTTCCCATCATTTTGGAGTTTCATCCCTTTCAGGGTTACTGCCAACAGAATTATATTTAATTTTAATCTGAGAATTTTAAAATTTAATTTCAAATAATTGGGGAACATGTTAACTCAACCCATCATTAAACTCATTTATTCTCAAATCCAGAGAATAATCATGTTTTACCCATGATTCTTATTTCCTTTGTGTCACTCCACAGTCTTTTCTTCATGGAAGAAATTCAAACAAGTCACAGTTGTCGTATTTTTTCTACAATTATAGACAATCAATATACAGTAAAGGTAATTGAGAATTTATTAGATACTCACAGTCTTACAATTCTTGAAGTTGGGTTGAAGTGTATCGGCATATCTTTAGGCCGTTTGGTAATTAGAAAGCAGATTCCAGATCCTCTTTCTGCCTGCATGATTAATCTTGATCCTCACGGTATCATCAGTTCTCTTCTCCCATTTTGTGTCATCCCAATCATGTTAGGCTCCATTCACCTTAATGCTGAGCCTTTGACAAGTCTGGCATGTAATCCCTGTAAGCTGGCATTTCAAACGGGAATGAAAGACAAGGTAGGGGAAAACCACTAGAGGGTTGCATTAAAAATGTGGCCATTGCTACAAGGCACTGGTGTTTAATCGTGCAAGGACCTACTGAAGAGACTTAAAATGTGTCTCAGAACTGCTGTCTGGGAGATGAAAGAAGGACACATTTATCAATCATGCTTCCTCTTTTTTTTCCAAGGGATGCTCCCAGATAGCAACTTTCTAAACCTCTAGGATTCACTTGCATGACTGCCTAGCTAGTTCTTATGGAGGTCCCTTACCATGCACAAAGATGACCCAAGGAGGGGACCCAGGAAGAGATATGCGGTGCTGGTGGATAGTGAGGCCCTAATTTGTTGCTCCTGCACAAAGTTGGTTGACGCCTGTCTGGAACTGGGCATGTCCACTGTGGCTGGAGTAAAAGCTAAAGCTGAGGAGATATTGAAATGGTATCTGAAAGCTATCAGATATACTCTATATCTTGTTCACTGAGATCAACTCATACCATACAGTAAGTCCAATCAGTCACACTCATTTTAAAAGACTGGTTTGCTATAATTTCTGCAATTTCTTGATACACACAGCTATAGTCCTGGCTGCTGCAGCTGGTCCTAACACTATGACACTCACCATCTCCCTCTTCCATGATTCCTTCTTGTTTCCCTTCCTGATTGGTCAGCATTCTAATCTAAGTGCGAAGCAGGTGTACTGGTTACCAACTTATTTGAGTCTAATGGAGAACACCCCCACACACAAATTACACGAAACACATTTATTACTTTCAAATAGGGAGCAAGGAACAACAGATGCCTACTATTCCTTGTAAGCTGGTTCCCCAAAGCTCAGGAAAGCTGCCTGGGGAGGACAAAGTCTTGTTTGCAAAGGGTCTGAGGGCTTCCAGAAAGCAGCCTGTCTAGGGATTTATAACCCAGGGGTCACAAAGGGATTGCTGTGTTAATGCATTAAAAGACATCTTGTTTCTAGGGTAGGTGGGGGAGAGAGGTGGACAGAGCCCAGGTTGTTCTGGCCAGTCCTATACTATCTTAGGATATTGTATTTCCAGCACATTCCACAGTTTATTTTATGCCTGTAATTCTGGCATTTTGGAAGGCCGAGGCAGGTGGATCACTTAAGGTCAGGAGTTTGAGACCATTCTGGCCAACATGGCAAAACTCCATCTCTACTAAAAATACAAAAATTATCCAGGTGTGGTAGTGCCCCTGTATTCCCAGATAATTAGGAGGCTGAGGCGGAAGGATTGCTTGAACTTGGGAGGCAGGGGTTGCAATCAGCCAAGATTGCCCCACTGCACTCCAGCTTGGGCAACACAGTAAGACTCAGTCTCAAAAAAAAATGAGGAGAGAATTTGGTCAGTCCAAGACCAAATTCTGCACTAAGTTTCTTCCCAGTGAGGTGACCCAGACATTCCTTAGTTAGGGTCTATGTCATGATAAATTTGTTCCCTCCCTAAAATCCAGATCCTCTTACCTAATACAGCCTGAGGTTGTGAAGATGGAAAGCAGAAATCCTAGAAGGGGTTATTGAAAGTGATGGCGAGAGGGCTTTCTGCCACATGGTTCCTCCTGGCTTCTTTTCCCCTGGGATTCCAAAGTAGTTAAGAAAAAATAGGCAATACTACAGCATTTTTAGTTATAATTGTTCTTGTCTGTTTTAAGAGACAGAGCTACCACATAACCCAGTGTTTCAACTTCTACCTATATCCATTTTCCAATCCACAAATCTGTAATCTTAGTATTTGTGACAGTGAATATGCCAGGAATTAACAACATTCACTTAATACTAGCAGAAGATTTATTATTCACATCTGACTGGTGGGTCACTCAACTCCTAAATCTATACTAAGGGTCTGCTTTCTAGGAACAATTCAAATATCTAATTTTTTACCCAAAGTTTTCCAGAACAATTAAGGTACAGGTAGTTTTCTGTGGGCCATGAGATTCCAGGGAATAAGCATGTAGATCAGCAGAGATAAAATGGAATTAATGAAAACCAACATGAGATTAAATGAACCTGGTGATACAGGCCTGCAATCCCAGCTACTCAGGAGGCTGAACTGGGAGAATGGCTTTGGCTCCAGGAATCTGAGGCTGCAATGAGCTGCGATCATACCACTGCACTCTAGCACTGGGTGACAGAGCAAGACCCTGTCCCAAAAAAGAGAAAAAAAATCACAAAAGACAATGCAAAACAACACAAGAATGTATTATCAAGTTGTTCACCATTAATGGTAATTGTGTTTCATCCACAGGAACCTCCTGAAGAGAGTTATGAAGTGTGTTGCAGAACTGCTCACTGGAGTTCAAACTCATGTAGGAAGCATTTAACCATGGATTCTCAGTAATCCCTTGGTGAAGGGTGGCTTCTAGGTCAGTGCGTTCCCCATATTTCCAGTGTAATCACTGGTGCCTGTAAAAGAGTTTTATGTGGATATTCTCAGCAGTGGAATTTAAGTAGTATGCCATTTATAGTAAACTATATAAAGACATACTATGCCATTTATAGTATACTTTATATAGCATACTATTTAGTGCATATATACTATATATACATATATGCTACAGTATGCATACATAGTATATATTATATTGCATATTACCATATATTATATATACATGTATAGTATATTATATATTATAAAATGTATAGATATATATAATGTAATATACATTGTACTATATGGTATATATTATATACTAAATATAATATATGGTATATATTGATGCATAAACATACTAAATATAATACATAGCATATATTATAGTCTCTATGCATACTATATAATATATACTCTACTATATTGTATATTATATATAGTGTAAATGTACATTATATATTTTAATATATAGTATATTATATAAAGTGTGTATATATACACTATATAAAGACATATTAAATTAAAATTGTGTGAAACAAGCTGCATTAAACCCACCACATGATTCTGTCTGCAACTAAAATATAGAGAATTTGAAAATTTAAGGTTATTTAGAATATTCACATCAAACTATCTCTCCAACTATTTAAACTTATTGAAGTATAAAATGATGACTCATTTTATTAAGTGGAAACAATCTCTATGGTCATCAAACTAAACTGCATTATTATTACCCGATATAGGATTTTTTAACAATTAAATTTTATATTTGTATCACTGGTTGTGGTTATAGAATTAGCCTTTCCATGTAACCTACTAGATATTGTAGAAAGTGTCATTGAACACCTATATTACAATATTACAAATAATCCAATTAGAAAAATAGTGAGGAGAAATTTAAAAATAATTATCAACATTTCCAACTTCCTTAAATATAATTTTAAAGGCTGAGTTTAACGGATACTTGTAACCAGTATTCTTGGCCTATGTCACTAATCTGATATTCTGCCATATTTTTTGTTTTAATGCTATTCAATTTTTCTCTTATATGTTTTTCTATAAGAACTATATTTTCTAAAGAACTATATATTTCAAAGTTTTCTCTTGTAAATTAAAACATTTATGCACATTTTAATTTTGTTGCTGGGATAGAAAATATCTGTGTTTAGGACAAAATACTCAGAATTCTTTTACTTTTTTACTCTCATGACACATGCAACTATTTTTTCTTCTGAAGAATGATAATGAAAGGCTATATTTTCTAGGAAATGTGTTTATGTTTATGATACACCAATATAGCCTCAAAATTTGGCCATCTGCTTTAAATATATACCTATATACCCCAACACGTGTGGATATATACATATATCTTTGAGTTATTAACTAAAACACAAACAAGATATACATCTGCCGTCATCTTTAATTCCAACTCCTCAGAGGCAATCGCTTTTATTCAATTCTTTCAGTTAATATGCTTATAATTCTGTTACTTGATTATTCGGTTTTAGCTATTATGTATTATTTATTTATATTAAGAAAAGATCGGGCTTCTTACAACCATACATATACAAACACATACATTGCCCCTCTCTCCTCTGATTCTTAAAGCAATGGAAATATACATTTTGGTTAAGCCAGTATTTATCACTTACATTAGTACAGCATTGTGTGTAGAATGCATAGTACAGTGTACTGCAGTGAACCAATATATTATAATTATCTTTTTGTGTAAAACTTTTTCATTTCAGAAGAGGCAATATGGTATTTCCTTTATACTCTTCTATGTCTCTGCCATTGTCTAATCTCACAACTCTTTGAGTAATTAAATCTCCTTTAGGTACATTTAAAGATCAGAAATTTTTTCAGTGTTACTCCTTAAAATTGAGTGTTTCTCATTGGAACCTCTTTATTTCAGTTCACCTCTGGATTGGCTTCTCTCTAAGCCTGTGTTATTTTCATTGTGGTTTTGTTTTCAGCTCACTGTTAGATCTTATCTGTTATTTTCATGTTTCCTAATGTTTCTGTATTCCATTCACCCGTTTTTCCATTTTCCTGTAGTTTCTGAGATAATTACTTCGCTTTGTCTTTCACTTTACCATTTCAGATTTCAGCAATATTCAAAGTGTTGTTTATTGTCTCCATTATAAATATTTAAATTGGGGCCCAGCGCAGTGGCTCACACCTGTAATCCCAGTATTTTGGGAGGCTGAGGTGGGTGGATCACGTGAGGTCAGGGATTCAAGACCAGCCTGGTCAACGTGGTGAAACTCTGTCTCAACTAAAAATACATGTGGCGGGCACCTGTAATCCCAACTACTTGGAAGGCTGAGGCAGGAGAATCCTTTGAACCCAAGAGATAGAGGTTGCAGGGACCCGAGACCACACCACTGCACTCCAGCCTGGGTGACAGAGTAAGGCTCTGTCTCAAAAAAAAAAAAACAACAAAAATTAAATTGGAAATTATGTTTACACCTTAAGATTTTCGATCTTTATGGTTGCCTGTTTTTGTATTATAGAAGAAATAATTATATTGATTTTCTTTTCTTCTGTCAATAACTATTTCTTAGAAATCAGTTCCTTTCATTCATCAGCTAAAGTCCTCTTCATTGGGAACTGCAGTACCTCTCAAATGCTTGGTGCTGTTTCTGCTATTATCACTCATATGTAGAAAGACCTGTGTTATGTACTTTATGGGAGATAATGGGTTATCTCAGAGTTAGCAAATCTCTGCGCTAACCTGCTAGGGACATTTTAAATGAAACTAAACCAGTGTTTCCCTATAGCAGATCTGGTCCTACTAACACATTCAGGAAATGTTGGGAGTGGAGAGGCCACAGTTATTTGCAGCCTAGGAAGTATCCTTGTCATATGTGACATGGCAGCCAGAAGCCACCCAGGAGAAGCCCCATGTTCCTTGCCTGACTGAGCTGTTCCCTCTTATGAGACAGCTGTAGCAATGACTCCCTTGCTCATTAGCATGGCTTTCCCTCCAAGTGTGAGATCTTTGGTATGACTGTGCAGCTGTTGTTGTCTTGGGCACATCGATGGGGTAGAGAAAGAAACCAAACATAGTCCAGACCCGTTTTTGCCTTCAGCTCTGTAAGTTAAAGGACTTCCTAGTCCTTTCCTTCTTGCCTCATTCCCATTATATTTTTACAGGAATTCCTGTAAGTTGTCAGCATGCGCTGTTACCTTAGCAGGTGTAAGGGCTGACATAAGCCTTTTGCCACATTTCTACATCCAAATTATTTTCATAGAGGGCTGCAAGAAGGATGATTTAGACATGTGGACTTATTGTGCCCATTTTTAACAGAAACCTAATATAATTTTGATTGCAAGGATTCAGTTTAAAGTGGGTTTGGATAGTAAGCAGATAAATTTAAGGGAAGAGGGATAAGGATCAACATTTCAAACTGGCTGAGACTACTGTAAGATTTTTAAGGAAAGCATTCCTGGTAACTTTGGTGAATAAGGAAGATGAAAATTACAAAGTGTGTGTGACTGTCAATGCGAGGATGCATTTTCGTTGAGCCGAAATAGCTCAGTCTATTGAAGACTTTTATCCACAGAGCCAAAAGTCAATGACAAGGCAATGACAACTTTAGAGAGGCTTAACTTGTTTTGGAAGAGTTTGCAATGAAGGAGATAAAGAGAGTTTTAGTAATTAACAATGGAATCATTAAAATGATCCAAAACATGTAAGTTATTTTAGCAGTTTGCAGCATAGACTTTCAATTGTAATCCCATAAACTATTTTCTAAAGGTGGAAGAAATGATTACAGCATTGCGATTGGTAGGTTATGTTTTTAATTCATCCAGAAAGAACTATATTGAGAATTGCTCTAAATCAACATTTGGCAAGAAATGTGGCCCATTAATCATAACAGGCTCCAAATGGTTTTGATGGCAAAATATTTGAGCTGTTTAATCAGGTTACTTACTTGAGGAAGAATTATTAAGTTCCCAACTGTTAGTTGAGCACCGATGGTCTGTCATAGTTGTTAATGGTTGTGGCACTATAAATCTCAGAGAATTAGACTTAACCATCACCTGGAAACTGCTTCTGAGAACTTCCTTACTAAAGTTATACCATGGAAAATTATGACCCAAATCCCCCACCATTAGCATGTCTAACAGTCAAACCCAGAGTCTTTAGAAACGTTTAAATGGTTTTGAATTTCAATATGATAATATTATTCATGTCCAACTGAGCCAGTCCAAGCTTACGTTTTGCAATTTAGCAGTAGCTAACCATACATGAATTGGAAGATTGCTGTCCTTATTTACCCTAAACGCTCAATCTCTGCTTACGTAAGACATGTATTCTATTTTGTAATCAACTGATTTTACTCAGGGTTTCAGAGAAGGTTTCCTTCACTATCTTGCTTAGGATTTAATTTAGGGTAAGTAAAATTATATTTTTATAAAAATTAAAAATTTCCTTGATAAAAATCAAGGGAAAATGCTACTTTAAATGTTAAAATAAACCATTTGTCACTAAAATATACATTCTCAATAAATGTTTGAACTAAAAATTACATGTTCATTTCTCATAGGCAAGAAATTTATATATTTCCCCTGGAAGAATGCCATTATTAATCTGAGAGAGGTTTTCAACCAATGATCTAGACTGTCATAGATACTGAGCTAAATTTTTGTTAGAGTAGGGATTGAATGGAGCAGGTTGGTCCAGGTATCAGCAGCAGTCGGTCACTTGTGAGCGAAGTAGTGAGTGTCCTGATGCCAACTCAGCTTGCGCTGTGAGTCCTGGCTGCCTGTATTAGTTGCTGGGGCTGTCATAACAAAATGCCACCATCCGAGTGGCTTAAGCAGCAGAAATTCTCTCACAGTTTTGGAGGCTATGAGTCCAGGATGAGGGGGTTGACAGTGGGCTCCTTCTGTCATCAGAGGGCCATTGGGGAATCTGTCATCTTCTTCTCGTTGCCTCTGGCAGTTTGCTGCAATGCTTGGCATTCCTTGGCTGGTAGACCCCCACTTTCGGTTCATAGGGCATTCTCCCTGGACACCTGTCTCTGGATTTTCCTCTTTTTATAAGGATACCAGTCCTCTTAGAGTAAGAGCCTTTCCTACTACAGTATAACCCATCTTAACAAGTTACATCTGCAATCACCCTATTTCCAAACACAGTCACATGATGAGGTACTAAGGGTTAGGACTTCAACATATAAACTTTGGTGGGACACAATTCAACTCATACTGCCCCAAGTTCATCCTGTGAACTTGAACAGGTTACTTCACTCTAAGTCTTAGTTTCCTTGTTGGTAAATATAGTAAAGCTAACACTAGCACCCATGTCACTGGAGTATTTAAGGATTTAGCTAGGCCATACACACACAAGGTAACTAAGTACATCTCAGCCATTACTAATGGTATTAGCATAATGTATTAGGTCTATAATTTGATTTCCACATAGTTGTGCATTATATTTAATCTTACTTTAATCTTAATTTCTTATCTCTGTGGGCAAATGTATAAAAACTTTAAAAATAAGAAAATACTGCTATTCAAGCATACAGAAGAAAAACAATAATAAGTAATTGTTCATGGCTATTGCCTTTTTAAAAAGCACTCTGGATATGCCTCTACATCTTTAAGTAGTGACATAGGTGATTCAGTCATAGCATTTCATCTGTGCTGTATACTGAAAACTCATAATTGCTTAACGTGACAGAGTATTCACTGATACATATTTTCCATTGCATATTTAACTGGAAGAAACATTGTACCCAGTAAATATTAAAGTTAAAAAATAGGATTAAATAGACTGGAGTTTGCCCTGTTAAATCACATATACTTTTAATATTTTTAAACATGTTAAGTATTTTGTGATATTTCCTGAAAATACCACACCAACAAGAGCACAGTTATTTAACAGAAATAGTTATCCTACTATGACATGAGAGGCCTCATTAGTTTCTTTTTATAATTAGCTATAACTGCATCAAAAATTATTAGCCATAATGAAATAAAGGGTCTCTGGAAAGTGAACCCACGTGAATACTTATTGTGAGTAAATTAAATTGAAAAAGGCTTGATTAAGCAATATACACCTAATTTCACATAAAAAATGCTGATTTCTCCCTGAAGAACAACTACAGATTCCATTAAAATAGGAATATTTCATATAAATATCCATTAATCAAAAATGTATTTAGATGGCGTCCCTGACTAGAATAAAGGCATGTAAGGCCAGGCACAGTGGCTGTGCCTGTAATCCCAGCCCATGGGGGGCCCAAATGAGCAGATCATTTGAGCCTAGGAGTGTGGAACAAGCCTGGAAAACACGGTGAAACCTCATCTCTGTAAAAAATACAAAAAAAAAAAAATTAGCCAGGCATAGTGGCGCATGCCTGTGGTCCCAGCTACTCAGGAGGCTGAGGTGAGAGGATTGCTTGAGCCAGGAGTTCAAGGTTGCAATGAGCCCTTATCATACCACTACACTCCAGCCTCGAAGATAGAAAGAGACGCTGTCTCAAAAAAATAAATAAAATAAACAAAACATAAAATGTCACATCTTAGAAGACCAGGTGAAGAGATAGTGGTGTCATAGCTCAAAACAACAATCAAATTGGTAAACCTAAGTTAAACAGGCTCATCATATAAAACATGACCTTTTTGGAGAATTCTCCTTTTAAAGCCCTAGAAATATTTTCTTCCTATTAAAATTGGATACATATATTCTAAAACATTTGAGAAGTTGTTAAGCTTCATATTTTGAAAAAGGGCTTTGGCTAAGAAGCATGGGATGGAAAGGAAAGAGGGCAGCAGAAAAAGAAGTGCGTGAAGTGACAGGAACGGAAGTGCATGCTTCCCAGCTTGCATGCCAATAGGCTGGAGAAGTGCCTTCTTAATAAGCATTCCAAGCACACTTTGGTATATGTGTTTCAACAATAGCATCCCTGGGGATGGGTCTTTAGGGAAGTTTCCAAATACATTTCAGATCTAATTTTCATTACGCATTCACAAGATATCCTGCATGGTGATGAGATACATGCAAGCAAATAGTGAGAAGAATTTGTGTAATATAAGTATTTGATGGATCTGCCCTCCCTAGGTCCCTAAGCCAGGCGCTCCCGTAATAGTGGCCATGGCTCTGCAGTGATTCCCTGTCCCACAATTTGATAGCATGCTATCCCCTCTACCAGCTATAGGTAGTGCATTCCTCTCTACTTCTGCTTGGGAGGTAAACAGAGTAACTCTCCAAGACCAAAAAGTATTTAACTTAAAATCTGCTTACTTGAAACTACACCTAAAGTATGGTCAGCACCATGAGAATTATTGAGTAAATGTGAGCTTACTCGAAACCAATCTGGACTTGGTCATAGGTGTGAATGAAGGGCAGAAAGCCAAAAGACAAGGGAAGAGAGGTCTGCATTATTTCATCCGTCTTGATATAGTCCTATCCAATGCCAAATTTACCACATGATTACACCAGGTTGTTATCTGTTTTGGTATATCCATGAAATCAGCACCAAAGAAAACAGTAAGTAGAATATGCCTCATTGATCAGCTGATCAATTGACAGCCATGGGAATTTAGGTGCATTAATTTATAACTGCTATTCAACAGATATGTATTGCACTTTTTCATGTATCTTGACTCCTCAAATGATTATAGCTACTTAAAAGTAGAAATCTTGCCTTACACATATTTGTAATTTCACATCGCAGTTATTGGAATGTAGTATGTGGCTTACAACTATTGTGAATTTAAATGATTGACCAACGTAAGTACAGTCATGGTGTTAGTTGATGCGACCCATAGGGTCCAATCCGTTTTAGACCAGGATTGTTAAATGAAGTCAGTGTAATAAAGAGAAAGCCTGTTCAGTATTTCTTATCATTTCACACTAGAAGTGCATTTGAAACAATTCTTCTAAATTATTTTTCTTCAAAGGAATCAAGATTAACATAAGAGGAAACAGTGACAAGCTAACAGCCCCTGATGGGCAGCAAAGTGACTGTCATTTTGCCAAGACTTTGTACTAATATAGAAGGTGTTTTCTTTTACTATCATGAAAAGTGCGGCTTTCCTGTTAGGCCTGATGCGTACAACTGGAAAGAAAAAGAAACCTGGCCTGAGATGTTAGAATAAAGTCTTTCCTGTTCATTTGCCAGCATTCCTTGCCTCATTTAAAAGGGACCTATTGAAAAAGAAACTGAACTGAAATGATTTTCAGATGTGAATGGATTTCAAGGTAGTCAGTCACCTGGTCTAGGGACCAGTCACACTTCCTTGGCAATCTTTTTAATGCTGCTAAGGTACCATGCTTCAGTGATCATGGACTTCCAGGTCATCCCACAGCCTTGTCCTTTGTTCAGGTCAATTGAATCAGTCATATTAACTCCTTGCAATGGCATGGATACTAAATGAATCCTCTCTTGAATGGGAAATGTTATCTATGTGCTATGAAAGGAAATGTTAGATTAATGGAATCCCAGGATTAGAAAGGTACTCAAGGGTCATTTATTTTTAGTCGACATTTTGATTGTGAAGCCTCCTCCCCTACATAATATTTATATTTGCCAAGTCCGCATGAGGTATGGATTAGAAGACTTTTAATGATATCGTTTATGTTTTTGTGTAGAAAACAGAAGTATTTTTCAGCCCTGATGGTCTATTGGTATTTTTCGTGCCATAGTCCATGAAACGTACCTTGATTTAAATTCAGCCCCGAAACCTTAGAAGAAAGCCTAAATGGAGCCAAGAAGGTGAGAGGCTTTGCTCTCTGAAGGCTCTGAGTATAGCAAGTTTCCTAATGGTGTAGAAGCTCTGGATTAAGAAAGAGAATCTGATGACAATTCTGTCTTATCCTCTGGTGCGACCTGAGCAGTTCAAAGAAGGCTACCATGACCTTGGAATCTCTGTCCCATTCAAACTGCAAGGCTCAAAATTCTACCATTAGAGAACCTCTCATTTGTCAAACTACAGCCTTTCATGTTTTCCTTTATAAAACATAATCACTATAGAAAGGTGTAACATATAAAGTTGCTAAAATTTATTATCTTTTTAATGAGATTTTTTCTTTAACAGAAATAATTGACCCTTGCAATATGTAAACAATCAGAACAAACAAAACTAAAAGAAGGAGAGAAGAATCTGGGGAGAGAAGGTGTCTGAAACACAGTCACTAGTGAATGGAAACTTCAGCACTGCAAGGCTAGCTTGGTTTTCAGTATCCACTGTGAACTGCTTGACAGCCTTGAGCAAGTCCTGCTCTTGCACCCTAGTTGTTATAAACCAAGAGCCCCGATCATGTTGGGCCCAGCAGCTGCTGCTTAATTGCTTAATTGTTTTTACCATTCTGTGGAACAAAATGACATAACAGCTTCAGACAATAGTAAATGGAATGTGTAATTCCTGCTGATCACAGAGTCTCAGATATTGCTAGGATCTAGACCTGGCCTTTGTCTTTTGCCAGACTTCAATCTCTGCAGCCTGTTAGAGAGTAAGCTTTCATGAAGCGCCTGCCATGCATCAGGTATCAGGTGGAGCTGGGGTCAGATTCCTGAAAAACAGAAGAGGATGCTGCTCTCATGAGCCTAGAGAAGGAGAGGATCATTCAGTAAGGCATAGACGGCCCATCCCAAGGGTCCCCTCCCCATTCTTCCACCAATAAGAATTGAGAGAGCAACTTGAGAGGACATGAGATCCATGCGACTATTGCAGGTGGAGGGAATAGCATGCCAGGGCCTGAGGCAGAAAAGGCAAAGATGTTCTTGAAAAACAATGTCAGAAACACAGAGGGCTAGAGCAGAGGAAGTCACTGGCAAAAGCATAAGGAATGAAGCTGGAGACCCAGATCATGGTGTGCTTTGTGTAGCGGAGATTTGAGATCTTTGCTGAAATGTAATATCATGGTTATTAAATGATGTTTAGCTGGCTGGTGTCAAGATTAGAGTTCTTTCTACTCTTTTTAGTGTTATTCAGTTAGAAACTGAATTGAGTAGGGCAAATGGAGAGAGAGAAAAGGAGGGAAGAAATTGGATTTCTTACCTAGGAGGATATAATGGCCTAGCTGAGGAATCAACATTCAGAACAAAATAAAACTCATTTGAATGTTTGAAACATGGACATGGTTTATAGTGCAGAGAGGAAGAAATGATATGAGGATTAAGCCAAACATTGAATAACTGGATAGAGGGTAGAACCATATACTTAACAGGCCAGGGGAAAGGCAGCTTTGGAGAAGGAGGTCAGGACCCAAGAATTACACTGAGGTATTCATTCAAGAGGATGTGATGTGTGAACATTTGGCTTTAAAAGATCTGGAATTAAAGGAATGATCTGGGCCCCAAGTAAACATTTAAGAGAAGGTACATGGATGGCATTTGAAGTAACTGGGAAGGAAGGGGTTGCTTAGGGAGTTTGCATAGAACAGCAAAAGGAGAGTCCACCAAACCAAGGTCTTGCGAACTTTGTCATTTAATGACTGAGTTGACATAGGAAGGAAACGGCAGATGAGTGTGGAGGGAAAAGAATAACCATGAATACCTGATGTTAAAGTAATTTAGAAGCCAGTGCATCCGTAAATGGTGGGTGGTCATCTATTCAGAACGCTGTGGTGAGACTAAGTTGAAGACGAAGGTGTTTATTGAATTTAGTGACATGGAAGTCACTGGTGAATTTAGCAAGCCATGAGTAAATAGCAGCTATAGGAAAGTTTCAAATTCTGAAGGAATATTGAAGAGTGTTTTATCTTCAGACTCTTTTGATGAATGTAGAAACAGGTTCAAACCATTCACGTAAATCTCCCAAGGTCACACAGCCGTTTAACAATTAGGGCTGGGGCCAAGGCCCTCTCCCACAGCTCTTTCCATCAGACAAAGGTCACTGATACTTTGTTATCCTGAGGCATCAAGTTGAATTTTTAACTAAAATGGGCCTATCCATTGCTGAAAACAATAATAATAGGGTTCAATTCTTTAGAACAATAAAACTTTTGTTTACTCCAAATATTGATGGGAGTTAGTTAACTGGCATGCTTCCCTGCAATACTCCAGAAATGCTCTGTGTCAAAGTCTCCACCAATGGAAACCAGAGACGTCCAGTTCAAGAACTGTAGTGTGAGGCACGCAGAAGACATCTTTTATTTTGACATTTTAAAAAAGCGACCAAATGGCTTGGTTAAAATTACAAACATACTGTAAAACGTCATGTCAAGACAAAACAAAACAAAAACAAAACACTCCAAGTACCATCTTACAGTGCATACCAGAAAGTATTTGAAAATGGTTACATGCCATTACTTTTTCACTTTGGTAAGACGAAAACAACATGATTTTTTTTTTTTTCATGTGTTAACAATGTACTCTCTCAGGCTAAGACCTTGTATTGCAAGTTGAAGCCTAGGGCAATATTTTTATAGCTGAATTATAAATCCCTGAAAATAGAGATTTATAATGGAAATTCTAGAAAACAATATCTAATAGATCTATACTACCTGGAGCCCCTCTAATGAAAGGAGCTCTGAAATTTTCTTCTACATACCTTTGCTAGTAAGATTAAAAGATAAAAAAAAAAAATCAGATGAACAAGTTAAGATATAACTCTTTTTTGATACCCGTATATATTATAGTAATCCTACACATTGAAAACAAAAAGGAAAGAATCTGTTATAGCTGGGTAGAAGAATGTAAGATATAAAAAATTCTTTGGGGAAATGATGGGTTATTAAGGTATGGACTATAATATCATCGTCAATCTATAAAACTTTTACAACCTAGTCTTATTTGCACAGAGATTACATCCCCAAAGCTCAGTGCCAAAGACACATGTTAATAAGCTCACAACTTTTAATTAAGCAATATGTAAAAGTAGATTCCCATTAAGCTGTGATTTGTGGGCTAGTTCATTACAGTGGGCCCCAACCACCAGACACATATTCAATACAAATCAAGCAGTCTGCATATTATCCAGCTTAATGTGAACCTACCAGTGATGTTTTATTGCCAGTTCAGAAGAACAGTTCATAGAAAGTATTTTCCCCCAAAAGACCAGGACAGAGATCAAAAACCTAATGACCCCATGGTGCTTGTTTAATGAAATGACTCATCTGCATTGTTTATTTGCATAACACAATAATTACTCATACAGTTAATTATCATACATCTGATTATCTGACCTGAGGGGTTAGAGTTTTTATTGTCATAAACCCATAGAGGGCAGCCCTGGTAGTTGGTTTGGGTAGTTGGGGCAAGATTAAATTTTCTTTTATTTCAGTTTGGCTGAAAAGGAAACTGTTACAGAATTAATGATCTGGGGAGAACTGGCTAAGTAAAAAGAAAATGAGGCTGCATTTTTCCTCCATAAGGTAAATTCTGCAGGAATTAGGGTGTTAATTCTAAAAAACAGAACCATGGAATAGTGGGGAAAGAATATTAATTCATTTAATGAAGGAGAACATTTTCAGTGTAGGAAAATAACCAAGACAGAGGAAAAGTGGATATATTTGACTATATAGACAACAAAAAAGTCTCTACATGAAATCCAATCATCATGCCTTCAAAAAATTAAACGACTTATACTATTCTAGGTAAAATATTTGAATTAATCAATATTTAATCAATAACCCAATTTACTTATTGAATAAATATTTATTCAACAGTCATTGTGTGTGCTGGGAATTTTATTTTTTATTTTTATTTTTTAATTGTACTTTAGGTTCTGAGGTACATGGGCAGATCATGCAGGATTGTTGCATAGGTATATATGTGGCAAGGTGGTTTGCTGTCTTCATCCCCCCATCACCCATATCTGGTATTTCTCCCCACGTTATCCCTCCCCACCCCCAACTGTCCCTCTCCTAGTCCCCACTGCAACTGACCGCGGTGTGCGATGCTCACCTTCCCGTGTCGATGTGTTATAATTGTTCAACACCTGCCTATGAGTGAGAACATGCAGTGTTGGGTTTTCTGTTCTTGGGTCAGTTTGCTGGGAATGATGGTTTCCAGATTCATCCATGTCCCTATGAAGGACACGAGCTCATCAATTTTTTATGGTTGCGTAGTATTCCATGGTGTATATGTGCCACATTTTCTTTATCCAATCTATCGTTGATGGACGTGTGGGTTGGTTCCAGGTCTTTGCTATTGTAAACAGTGCTGCTATGAACATCATGTGCGTGTGACTTTATAATAGAATGATTTTTAATTCTTTGGGTATATACCTAGTAATGAGATTGCTGGGTCAAATGGAATTTCTATTTCCAGGTCCTTGAGGAATCGTCACACTGTCTTCCACAATGGTTGCACTAATTTTCACTCCCACCAACAGTGTAAAAGTGTTCCTATTTCTCCACATCCTCTCCAGCATCCATTTCTCCTGATTTTTTAATGATCGCCATTCTAACTGGCGTGAGGTTGTATCTCAATGTGGTTTTGATTTGCATTTCTCTAATGACCAGTGATAATGAGCATTTTTTCATGTTTGTTTGCCTCATATATGTCTTCTTTTGAGAGGTGTCTGTTCATATCCTTCACGCACTTTTGAATGGGTTTGTTTGTTTGTTTCTTCTAAATCTGTTTTAGTTCTTTGTAGATTCTGGGTATTAGCCCTTTGTCAGATGGGTAGATTGCAAAAATTTTTTCCAATTCTGTTGGTTGCTGGTTCACTCTAATGATTGTTCCTTTTGCCGTACAGAAGCTCTGGAGTTTAATGAGATCCCATTTGTCTATCTTGGCTTTTGATGCCATTGCTTTTGGTGTTTTACCCATGAAGTCCTTGCCTATGCCTATGTCCTGAATGGTTTTGCCTAGGTTTCCTTCTAGGGTTTTTATGGTGTTAGGTCTTATGTTTAGATCTTTAATCCATCTGGAGTTAATTTTAGTTTAAGGTGTCAGGAATTTATTAAACATGGAATCCTTTCCCCATTGCTTGTTCTCAGGTTTGTCAAAGATCAGATGATTGTAGATGTGTGGTGTTGCTTCTGAGGCCTCTGTTCTGTTCCATTGGTCTGTGTCTCTGTTTTGGTACCAGTACCATGCTGTCTTTATTATTGTGGCCTTGTAGTATAGTTTGAAGTCATGCAACATGAAGCCTCCAGCTTTGTTCTTTTTGCTTAGGATTGGTTTTGCTATGCGGGCTCTCTTTTGGTTCCATATGAAGTGTTTTTTTCCAGTTCTGTGAAGAAGGTCATTGGTAGCTTGATGGGGATAGCGTTGAATCTATAAATTACTTTGGGCAGTATGGTCATTTCATGATGCTGATTATTCCCAACCATGAATATGGAATGTTTTTCCATGAGTATGGAATGTTTTTCCAAACAGACACATTTTCCAGAATGTGTCTGTTTGTGTACTCTCTTATGTCATTGAGCGGTGGTTTGTAGTTCTCCTTGAAGAGATCCTTTATATCCTTTGTAGTTGTATTCCTTGGTATTTTACTCTCTTTGTAGCAATTGTGAATGAGAGTTCACTTTTGATTTGGCTCTCTGTTTGTCTGTTATTGGTGTATAGAAATGCTTGTGATTTCTGCACAATCTGAGCCTTTGCTGAAGTTGCTTATCAGTTTAAGGAGATTTTGGGCTGAGACAATGGGGTCTTCTAAATATGCAATCATGTCGTCTGCAAATAGAGACAATTTGGCTTCCTCTTTTCCTAATTGAATACCCTTTATTTCTTTTTCTTGACTGATTGCTCTGGCTAGAACTTCCAGTACTATATTGAATAGAAGTGGTGATAGAAGGCATCTTTGTCTTGTGCCAGATTTCAAAGGGAATGCTTCCAGTTTTTGCTTATTCAGTATGATATTGGCTGTGGGTTTGTCATAAACAGCTTTTATTATTTTGTGATACACTCCATCAATACCTAGTTTATTGAGGGTTTTTAGTATAAAGGGCTGTTGACTTTTCTCAAAGGCCTTCTTTGCATCTATTGAGATAATCATGTGGTTTTTGTCTTTGGTTCTGTTTATGTGATGGATTACGTTTATAGATTTATGTATGTTGAACCAGACTTGCATCCCTGGGATGAAGCCTACTTGATCATGATGAATAAACTTTTTGATTTGCTGTTGCATTCTCTTTGCCAGTATTTTATTGAAGATTTTTGTGTCGATGTTCATCATGGATATTGGCCTCAAGTTTTCTCTTTTAGTTGTGTCTCTGCCCAGTTTTGGTATTAGGTTGATGTTGGTCTCATAAAATGAGTTGGTGGAGATTCTCTCTTTTTGTATTGTTTAGAATATTTTCAGAAGGAATGATACCAGCTCCTCTTTGTACGTCTGGTAGAATTTGGCTGTAAACCTGTCTGGACCTGGGCTTCTTTTAGTTGGTAGGCTATTAATTGCTGCTTCAACTTCAGCCCTTGCTATCAGTCTATTCAGGGTTTCAACTTCTTCCTGGTTTAGTCTTGGGACAGTGCAAGTGTCCAGGAATTTATACATTTCTTCCATATTTACTGGCTTGTCTGCATAGAGTTGTTTGTAGTAATCTCTGATGGTAGTTTCTATTTCTGTGGAATCAGTGGTGATGTCCCCTTTATCTATCATTTTTTATCGCATCTATTTAATTCTTCTCTCTTTTCTTTTTTATTAGTATGGCTAGCAGTCATCTATTTTGTTGATCTTTCCAAAAAACCAGCTCCTGGGTTTGTTGATTTTTTTAAGGGTTTTTTGTGTCTCTATCTCCTTCGGTTCTGCTCTGATCTTAGTTACTTGTTGTCTTCTGCTAGCTTTTGTGTTTTTTTGATCTTGCTCCTCTAACTCTTTCAATTTTGATGATAGGGTGCCAATTTTAGACCTTTCCTTGCTCCTCATATGGGTATTTATTGCTATGAATTTCCCTCTAGACACTGCTTTAAATGTGTCCCAGAGATTCTGGTATGTTGTGACTTCGTTCTCATTGGTTTCGAAGAACATCTTTATTTCTACCTTCATTTCATTATTTACCCAGTCAACATTCAGCAGCCAGTTGTTCATTTTTCATGAAGATGTGCAGTTTTGAGTGAGTTTCTTAATTCTGAGTTCTAATTTGATTGCACTGTGGTCTGAGAGACTGTTATGATTTCCATTCTTTTGCATTTGCTGAGGAGTGATTTACTTCCAATTATGTGGTCGATTTTAGAGAAAGTGCAATGTGGTGCTGAGAAGAATATATATTCTGTGGATTTGGGGTTGAGAGTTCTGTAAATGTCTACCAAGTTTGCTTGGTCCAGATCTGCGTTCAAGTCCTAGATTTTCTTGTTGATTTTCTGTCTCATTGATCTGTCTAATATTGTCAGTGGAGTTTTAAAGTCTCCCACTATCACTGTGTGGGAGTCTAAGTCTCTTTGTAGGTCAGGTCTCTAAGGACTTGCTTTATGTATCTGGGTGTTCCTGTATTGGGTGCAAATCTATTTAGAATAGTAAGCTCTTCTTGTTGTATTGATCCTTTTACCATTATGTAATGCCTTTCTTTGTCTTTTTTGATTTTTGTTTTTTTGTTGGTTTAAACTCCGTTTTATCAAAGACTAGGATTGCCACCCCTGCTTTTTTTCTGCTCTCCATTTGCTTGGTAAATCTTCTTCCATCCCTTTATTTTGAGTATATTATAATACATATTTATACAGACAACTTTTTTTCCAAATATTAAATTCTTACATTTTACTCATGCTTTGTTTTAGGTTTTCTATTCAGTTCAGGTAGTCTATTTATGTCTGGGTCCATAAAGTATTTTAATAATTAATGCAATTTTTAAATACATTTAATATTTTGTTTGTTCAGAGCTTCTTCACTCTTCTTTCTTTCATTTATTATTTATGTACTACATGGTTATTATAAAAACATTAAAAGATGTAGATACACAGAAAAGAAAATCCCCTTAAACACCAACAGATAAACAGTGTTAACATTTTAGTATCTATCTCTCCATTATGTTAATGCAAATCTATACATATGTCTGCATACATGTACAGAAATTTTTATAAAAATATATTTAGATTTTTGAATAATAATCTACCTAGTTTATTTAAAACTCATTACAGATATTTTTCCAAGTCAATTATTAAACTGTATCAAAAACAATGCTACGTCCTAGCAAGTATTCAGCAAAATATGACTAGTAGGTGAAATCCTGCTTGCTATGTGTACATAAAGTTTTATCAGAACACAGCTATGCCCATTCCTTTATATGTTGTCTGGCCTTTTGTGCTATAACAAGAGAGTTGAGGAGTTGTGACAGGTTCACAACTCTTGCAAAACCTAAAATATTATTTGGCCATTTACAGAAACAAATATAGGCTGCTACGCTAAACTGTTTCTTTTTAGGGAGACTGTATTCCTGCCACATCCTGTGTTTGGGACTATATGACTGAGCCCTGGCCAGTGAGACCTGGGTGGAATTGATATAGCACTTCCAGCTCTTAACATAAAAATGTCTTATATTTCAGCCTCTTCTTCATCTGTGGTCATTTCTCACTTCTGATTCCTAATTCTATATGTTTGCAATTTGTTCTTTGTCAATCTTAACCAGAAGAAGAAATCAGTATTATTCTATCAATTTAAAAATCATAAACATTAATTTACATCCTTATTTTTCAGTTGACTTTCGGTTTTTGAAGATTTATTATTTTTAATATTTTTTATAACTTCCTGACTTTTGTTTTTAAATAATAAATATATTACAGGATTGGTTACATCTCGTGTTTTCTTAAATAGTGTTCTAATTGTTTCATTAATTTCTTAATAGCTTATGACTGCAATTTTTAATTCATCTTTGTCCTACAAGTAATGTAAAAAGTTTCTCACACATGTGTTCTGATAATATAAACTTTCATAATTTCTTATCTATTTTTATGCATTATTATCTGAATATACATTGTACAACTTCTGTTGTGTACAACTGATTTTTCTTTAAAAGCCCTAAATGTACCAGTAGTACCAGGAAATGAGACTTTGACATAAACATCCCTCTACATAAATTATCCTGATTTTTTTGTATTATTCATCTTATCTATATTAGCATATATTTATAAGGTTGTCAGAATTACATTTAGCACTTTAAAAAAATAGAGCTTTCCAAGAGCTACTCATACTGTCCTAACTCAAAGAGTTGGGTCCAAGAATATTTATTAAAATCTTGCCTCTAATTCCTATAAATTAGGTAATGTTTTTATTGTTGTTTTGTTTTTCATTTTGCTTCTCTTTTGCTTATACTTATCTTTCGTAGCTGCTGATATAAGAATTTCTCCTCAGGAGGACTTTTGGTGATCTTTTTATTTTTTATTTTATTCATTTATTTAGTTTTTGAGACAGAGTCTTGCTCTGTAGCCAGGCTGAAGTGCAATGGCGTGATTTCCACTCACCGCAACCTCCACCTCTCAGGTTCAAGTGATTCTCCTGCCTCAGCCTCCCAAGTAGCTGGGACTACAGGCGTGCGCCACCCTGCCCAGCTTATTTTTGTATTTTTAGTAGAGATGGGGTTTCACCATGTTGGCCAGGATGGTCTCAATCTCCAGACCTCATGATCCACCCACCTCAGCCTCCCAACGTGCTGGGATTACAGGCTTGAGCCACTGCACCCAACTGGTGATGCTTTTAAAAGGCTTTAAGTGTTTGGTTCTCCAGTGGCTGGGCTGTGCATTGGAGAAAGACTAAAATTATGGTAAATAAGACTATTTAAATTGATCTTCAGAAGAAATAATGCAAGACTTCAGGGCTGTGAGACTATTAAAAGAAAATATTGATGAGATTTAGAGAGATCTCTATGGAGGGGGTAGCATAAGCTGTAATTTTTGAATGAAGGGATCGGTATTAGTTTCCAATGAGAAGGCATCATTTGCACAAGAGTGTTAAAGAGAAGCTAGCCAATTGGACCTGTGGGGCACTTAGCTGTGTGAATCTTAGCTGGAACAGAAAGCACGGAGTGGCCTTCCAAGCAGAAAAAAGCAGGTTTGTTTGGAAAATAGGAAAAAGCCAGAATGATACAGCAGCATGAATAAAGGCAAATATATCCATGAATGTGAAAGGAAGAGGTAATGGCTGGATGGATTGACTGTGACTTGAGGTCCCTGTGAAAACTTTGCCTTTTATGCTAAACTAATGGAGAGTTTGAGCAACAAAGTCTCATGCTCTGACTTATTTTTGACGGATTAGTTAATGCATTGAGAATAAGTCAGTGTGGGGTGAGGACAAAGGAAAGGAAACCAGTAAGAAGACTCTGACAGAAGTCCAAAAGAGCAATAATATTGACTCTGCAGCAGAGAACAGGGTGACAAGTTGTCAGATTATGGATTTATTTTTGAAGCATACCCAGTAGACTTTCTGAATGTTTGATAGGAGAGAAGCGGCTGGAATCAGTACAGTTGTTGGTATCTGACCTGTCACCTTGACTGGACTCCACCTTTTTGTGACCATTTAACCTGCCTTTATCCTGTCAGTGGAAGGGACATGTTGTAGTCCTGCCTGGAAGTGTTAAGAGCCAGTCATGCTGCCCCCTATTCCTTTTTTTTCCTTTGCTATGACAACTGGAAATGTCCTAGAGAGTGGTTACTTTATAAATCTGGGCACAGAATGAGGATGAAGACAATAATGTGCAATCTAAGGGGACTTATGATGGATGTATAGCAAGCACAAGAAATAAGCTTTCTTTTAAGCCAGCAATGGTTTTCAGTAATAACTTGGAAGGTGAATAATATATCTAATGAGCCTATATTGTAGGATCTGGAGAGGTGGGAAAAAATAGAATATTAGTGGCATATATTGGATACTACTGGCTGCATTCCACAGTGTACTCCAAAAACAGATGAGCTTCAATTTGCTGATTGGCAAGCAGAAATGAAATGGGGAGTAGAAAAATTTGAAGATTTGTAAGGTTGGAAGAGGTTATTGTTTTTTACCACCTACCAATACAAAATAAACCTGAGAATGCCTTTGAGCAAAGAAAACCTTCTGGTAAGAATCAAATCAGTGGTATTCTCATTGTTACTACTACCTCTGAATGGGTTATAATAGTGCTGAGTTAATTTAACAGTAAAAGGCTCAGGAAAAAAAAATTCTCTGCCACCAATGCTCAGTAAGCTCAGGGCACCTGCAATTAAGTCATGTCTAAAAAGAACTATAAGAACGATTGGCATATTCAGCTGATCAGATAAATAAAAAGTTGCCTAAGGTTTTGAGATGGTTGCACTGACAAAAAGAGCCGCTAACCTAAACTAAAGGAGATTGTGATATTTTTGAGACTTGAAATGACTCTGAAAATGAGGAATCAGATAGACAAATACACTGAGACTCCAAACTCTCTAAACTCACTCTAGATGTAAATACAGAGGAGAATGTTAAAGAAAGGTGCCCCCACAAAGGATGGAGCCAAGAGTCACGGAGAACAATGGACTGGGAGAATTTACTCCATGAAGCATAATTAAAGTCTAATCAACAATTATTTCCTGTAACCAAAAGAGCAGGCCTTCAGAACTGCAGGAGGGTTTCAGAAAGGCTCTGGACCAGCAGCTGCATGTCTCTTCTCAAATGCAAGTATCTACTGTGGTTCTAGCTCTGTTCTAAAATTATTTATGGGGCTCATAGGGATAGTAAATAACTTTTGTTTTGTGTTTACAGGTTTCTGGATCAAGTAGAGCTGTATTCACACTTGATATAGAGACTACCCAGTATCATGCCTCCCTATCGTAGAGACAACTGTGCGCCATGCAGAGATCTCAGACTCTAGGTGGCATGCATTTAAGAGGGGGTGAGTGTCTCTTGCATGCAGAAGAATAAGTAAACCAAATATTTCATGATCAAAGTGGCCAACTGTTAAAGTCATTAGAGGTGGTCACAGCTTTTTTGGGTTTCTCTTTGGCCTATAGTAGGATTATAATTATCCACTCAGTTGAAGTTAATAGTAATCAGATGACTTGATTTGGCCAATGATGTATAAATATAACTAATGTGTATAATATATAGGCAGAGCTTTTAGAGCCAAATTGTCTTTCCCATTTGTTTTTTTTTTTTCTGCTCTGCCATAATATTGAGAACTTCTCCATATAACGGCTTCTCCAGCCTGGGTCCAGTAAGAAGATAATGGAGCAGAGCCAATTGGCTCTGTAACACATAGCTACAAAGTACAAAGTAAACCAAAGAGCTGGTAAGCTTTACTTGTTATGAACCTATAAGTTCATAACAAATTCAAGAACACCTTTGAGCAAAGAAAACCTTTTGGTAAGGATCAAATCAATGGTAAGCCTCTCCCTCCCAATGTTACTACTTCTGAATAAATTACGATGGTACTGCATGAATTTAATAGAGAAAAGGTCAGGTAAATGAAGCTCTCTCACAAATGCTTTAGAAGACATTTAGCATGAGGTGGAATATTTGCTGTTGTAGCCACTGAGATGGGAGTAGTGTTTGTTACTGTGCTATGCACTAACCTATCCTGACTAATATAGGAATTCAGGAGAGCTCCAGACTTCTGGCTTGAGTAAATAGAAGGCTGATCTTTGCATCAACTGAAATGCACAAGAATGTGAAGAAGCTTGCTTAGAGAGAAAAATCATGGGTTATGGTTAGAACGTGTTGAATTTGAGACGTTTATGCAAGTGGAGCTATTCAGTAGGCATTTGAAGAGATACATCTGAAGTTTTGTAAAGAAAAAAAATTGGGCTAGAGGCATACAGTTGGAAGTCACTGTCTCAGGCTCTTGTGCTTCTCTAACACAATATCATGGACTGGGTAATTTATAAAGAATAGAAAATTATTTCTTACAGTTCTGAAGACTGGAAAGTTTAAGATCAAAGTGCCATCATCTGGTGAGAGCCTCCTTGATGAGTCTTCACATGTCAGAGAGGCAAAAAGAATGAATGTTGTGTCCTCATGGGCCAGAAGAGTGGAAGAGACAAGCCAATTAATTACTGCATGAAGCTTCTTTTATAAAGACTTTTATCCCTCTCACCCAGGAGCAGCACTAATGAGCTTTCACCTTTTAAAGGCTCTACCATCTAATATTATCATTGATAATATTAAATTAATTTTAAATTTTAAATTAAATTAAATTAAATTTTAATTTTAAATTTTAATTTAAAATTAAAATTAAATTTAAATTTTAATTTAAAATTTAAAATTAAATTTAAATTTTAAAATTATATTATGATTTAATATTATTATTAAATAAATTTAATATTGATAATATTAAATTAAATATGAATTTTGAAGGCAACACATTCAAACTGTAGCATCATCTCTTCTAGTAAATGGAATCACTAATGAATGAATAGAGAAAAGAAAGAACCAAGGACTGAGCCCTAGAGCACTTCAACATTAAGAAGTAGAAGGAAAGAGAAGAATACAGCAAAGGTAACTGAGAACTGCAACCATATAGGAGGAAAAGAAAGTAGTGTCCTGGTAGCCAAGTGAAGAAATGCACCAAGAATAAGAGAGTGCTAAATTATGTCAAACATTTCTATGAAATCCAGTAGACGGAGGATTGATAAATGACGATTAGATTTAGAACTTTGGGATGGGTCACGGTTAGACTTGGTAAGAACAGTCTGCATGGAGGACAGGTGTGAAATCCTGATGAGCATGGGTCCCAGTAAGCATGGGAGGAGAGGAATTAGCGTTAGCAAGAACGGACAACTGTTCCAAAGAGTCTTTTTACAAAGGGAAACAGAGAAATAAGAGATGGTGGGGAAGGGTCAAGAGAAGTAATTTCTTTTTTAAGATGGAGAAATAATAACAGATTTGCATTATCAAATGAAAAGTGAAAACTAATAAGGTAGAAAAGAGAGAAAAGAACTGACAAGAGTCAAGAAAGTGATCTAGCGCCTAGTGGAAAGATCAGTTTTAGAAAAATACATGGTGCCTTCCCCTGAAGTGAAAGCCAAAATACAGCACCTGTGGGTACAGGTACTGGTAGGCAGGTCCACAGTGTGACAGGAAATTGGGGTTCCCTCCTGATTGTTTCAGTTTCCCCAAGGAAGTAGAAATCCAGCTTTTCAGTTGAGAGTGAGGCTAGGGAAAGATGTGTTTCAAGTTTGGGAAGAGACAATTACAGAGACCAGCTTGGCAGTAGAGACTCACCCCAGATGGCACTGAAGGCATTAAGAAGCCGACATCTAGATAGAAGAGCAAAGTGGGACTATCTGGGGGGCCAACAGCCTTCCAAACTGAGACTTCAGAGGTCTGACAGCATTCTGGGCTGAGGGCCTTGAGCAGACTCTTAGCCACGTATTTACTCTCTCTGAACAGGTGATTATTCTTAACAGCGGGTGTTCTGTGTTCTCATAAAACCAAGATAAACTAGGTAGGCAGCTGGTACCTGCTTACCACTGATCAAGGACAAATCTGAAAGTATTCTCCACGAGGGAGCCACAGGGGCAGGGTCACATATCCCATGCTTAAAGAATTGTTTTAACAGGTGTATGATATACATATAGTGTTTTTCTACTTTAGAATTTCCCCAGGCAGTTTTCTACTTGGGGGAAGGGGAGCTAGGTTTTCCTTGCCATCGTTCTTCTTAGCAAACAATATAACTTTATCATACACTCAGCATTTCTCAGCAATCATACACTCAACATTTCTCAACAGACAATAAAATGCAATAGTCAGATAGGATAGGGGGAGAGTGAATGAAATAAGAAAACATAAAATGATTACCAGGAACTGTTAAAGGCCATTTGAGATCTACAGTCATAAATTTAGAGTAAGGCTGGTCAGTGGGACAATGTTTATTTTTCTCCAGCTCCATTTAATTGCATGGGTGTAGACACAAACTAGGCACAGGTAAGTCCAGCTAGGGCCATGGTCTCTTCAAGTGATAAAAAGAAATGAGAGGTGAACCAAAGGTGTAAGCAAAGGAGTGATGATAGGAGATGACTATGAAAGTTAAGCTGAGTGAGAGGAAAAAAAAAACAAAAAGGGACAAACCAGGGAAAAAGTGATAGACATGCAATTGACATGATTTGATTTTCTGTAGCATCAAATCTTCACTTGCAAGCCTCTGAGATGTCTTAAAACTTTACAATTGCAGTTTTAGTTTTAATTAATCTTTCCTTCCTCCATTTACCTTTCTTTTTATTTCATCCTGTTAGATTTTAATCTAAGCTGGTCCACTATTTATAGCTTTCTATTTCATAGGGGTTCTGTATTCTAGAATGTTCCAGTGTGCTACTTCTGGACATCTCTCTTCAGCAGATAATCTTAACAAATATACAATCAGGGCAACAAAATCCATTAACAGAAAGACTAAACTGAAAGTATAAAGTCAGGTTCAAAGAGAAAGAAAGAGCCCTTGGTGCATTCACTCATAATAAACTATAGACCCTGGAGCACATTTTTTAAGTCCCCTTTAAACCCCCTTCCTGACTGTGGAGCTCTCACATTCCGTGTGGTCAGCATAGGACCAGGTGAGCACCAATGTAAGATAGCCTTTCTCCTGGAGTGGGGAGTACATCAACTATTCAGATATCCTCTCCAATTGTGCACTCTAGAACCACATATACATACCTATGTACATCACTGGATTAGCAAATGCTACCAGAAGTCTTTCAGTAAGGTTGAGTAACTTGTATGAATCACATAACTACTAAGCTCTTTAGGGCAGGATTTCATCTAGATCTAACTTCAGAGCCCCAGATCTCAACCACGATGCTGTACTATCTCATTCATTTCTTTATTCATTCATACCTCTTTATTATACAATTACTGAGTTCCTATCTTGACTTAGACATTGGGTGTTTATCCTTAAAGAATTTATACCATTTTAGGAAAGAATTCCTGCTCCTTCCAGGGTCTCGATAAGTTAAGGAATCAATAAGAGAACAGCCTTTGCATTCTAATCTGTCAAATGTCCAAGATCAAGCAAATTCTCCATTTAGTAGATCCCAATGTTCATGCCACAAGACCAGTGTATCAGTGCATATTATGTACATCTGGTCCTATTTAAAGCATTTCAGGCACTGGTAGAGTATGTAAGAAAATGACAGATTTGTGTGTGTGTGTGTGTGTGTGTGTGTGTGTGTGAAATAATGGAACTTTTCCTTGATCCCTAGAGGCAGAACCTAGCATCATCTACTTCACTTCTGAGTATATCTGTTCTCCACATCCCCTAACTCCTCACCAGCCACAAAAGAGAAAATTTGCATAAAATGCACTGTATTCAATAAAATTCACTGTATTCCAAAGGAAAAAAATGAAATAAAAAAATTAGGTTTACCTTATTTCATTCAATCACCAACTATTTAGTTAGGACCTACCATTTGCCAAGGCTCTTCGTTGTTATATTAAGCATGTTCTTAGGAGAATCTCCAAATTGGTGTTAGATATTTTCAAACCAGTGGAAAAATTCCCAAGTTGTAAGAATTCTCATTTGAAAGGACAATTTTCCTCATTTCTAGAGGTATTTAAGATTGAGCTAGATGGCCAACTAGAAGTGGTGTAGCAAAAGAGATCTGTGTTTCACTTAGATGGCTGGACCCAAAGAACTTGTATATATGTACATGCTTATATGTGTGTGTGTATATATAGAGAGAGTGAGTCTGTATATATGTGTATTCTTAAGTGCAAAAATATGTGTATATGTATACAGAGAATGTATGTATGTGTAGTTTGTGTGTGTGAATTGTTAGTGACTAAAATACATAGAAAAGACCATTTTAGAGACATCTCCAGTAAGCACTTAAAAAACAGAAATGCCATAGTGCCATGGAAGCTTTTCCTTCTGCTTATCTAAGCATTATCAGTTGATTTATTTAATAAAACTGAGGGCCCACATAGACTGGAAATACAGCTTCCAATAGAATGTTCTCATGCTGTGATTATTGAAGTGATAAGTAATTTGCTTTTAATGCTAGCAACATACCACTTAGCACCATGCTTAACTGAAGGATGAAAATCACTCATTTTTCATCCACTTGCTTAACTGACACTTAATATAATCTATCTATTGTCACTGAACTTAAACAAGAAAAATTTATAGATCCCACTTTCAAATTTATAGCAGGCATTTAAAATTTTAATTTCTTATATTTTTATCCTTTATAGAATTGCATTTCAAATGGATAATTTATTTTGACAATAAGAGCACAGTAGTTACCAGCAAAAATAATCTAGTAAAAGGACTTTTTATTTACAGTTTTCAATTTCAATCATATTTTCTATTGTATATTACTCTGTAGAAGGAAAATGTCAATGTGAATGACACAAGTCAATTAACAACTAATTATAAAACTAGAGATGAAGTTACCAATGAAACCACTGAGAACATACACATAAGTTTTTGATACTGTTTTACTAACAGAGGCCTTAAAAATTATTGGTAGTATTATAAATTAGTAGACTGAAAAAGACTGGTCACTAAATTCACAGATATGTAGTCCCCCAGAAACCTGTTCTGAATGTTGAAATAATACTTTTCACTGTGCATTAACATGTATACTCTCCTAAGGGGATGCTGTACTGGTGCCTCTTACATTAGAACTCGGTTCTTACAGAGAATCTATCTACAAAGACTATACCCAACTCTCCTTATCCATGGAATTATTATTTGCAGTCCATAAAGAGCCACAGAAAGCGAGATAAATTGATTATAAGAATAAAGCTTATTTTATCTGTCTCTAGTTTTCTTAAGAAACTAAGCCACAATATTGTGAAAATTGCCATACTGCCCAAAGTAATTTATAGATTCAACGCTATCCCCATCAGGCTACCAAAGACCTTCTTCATGGAACTGGAAAAAAACCACTTTAAATTTCATATGGAACCACAGGAGAGCCCACATAGCAAAAACAATCCTAAGCAAAAAGAACAAAGACAGAGGCATCACACTGCCAGACTTCAAACTATACTACAAGGCTACAGTAATCAAAACAGCATGGTATCAGTACCAAAACAGAGACATAGACCAATGGAACAGAACAGAGGCCTCAGAAGCAACACCACACATCTACAACCATCAGATCTTTGACAAACCTGAGAAAAACAAGCAATGGGAAAAGGATTCCCTGTTTAATAAATGGGGTTGGGAAAACTGGCTAACAATGGGCAGAAAGCAGAAACTGGACCCCTTCCTGTCACCTTACACTAAAATTAACTCCAGATGGATTAAAGATGTAAACATAAAACCTAACATCATAAAAACTCTAGAAGACAACCTAGGCAAAACCATTCAGGACATAGGCATGGGCAAGGACTTCATGAGTAAAACACCAAAAGCAATGGCATCAAAAGCCAAGATAGACAAATGGGATCTCATTAAACTCCGGAGCTTCTGTACAGCAAAAGAAACAATCATTAGAGTGAACCAGCAACCAACAGAATTGGAAAAAAATTTTGCAATCTACCCGTCTGACAAAGGGCTAATATCCAGAATAGACAAAGAACTAAATCAGACATACAAGAAAAAAATAAACAAACCCATTCAAAAGTGGGCAAAAGATATGAACAGACACTTCTCAAAAGAAGACATATCTGAGGCCAACAAACATATGAAAAAATGCTCATCATCACTGGTAAGTAGAGAAATGCAAATCAAAACCACATTGAGGTATTATCCCAGGCCAGTTAAAATGGCGATCATTAAAAAATCTGGAGACAACAGATGCTGGAGAGGATGTGGAGAAATAGGAACACTTTTACACAGTTGGTGGGAGTGTAAATTAGTTCAACCATTGTGGAAGACAGTGTGACAATTCCTCAAGGACCTGGAAATAGAAATTCCATTTAACCCAGCAATCCCATTACTGGGTATATACCCAAAGAATTAAAAATCATTCTATTATAAAGTCACACGCATATGATGTTCATAGTGGCACTGTTTACAATAGCAAAGACCTGGAACCAAACCAAATGCCCATTAATGATAGACTGGACAGGGAAAATGTGGCACATATACACCATGGAATACTATGCAGCCATAAAAAATGACGAGTCCATGTCCTTTGTAGCGACTTGGATGAATTTGGAAACCATCATTCTCAGCAAACTAACACAAGAACAGAAAACCAAACACCACATGTTCTCACTCATAGGCAGGTGTTGAACAATTAGAACACTTGGACTCTGGGAGAGGAGTATCACACACTGGGGACAGTTGGTGGGGAGGCTAGGGGAGACACAGCAGGGGCTGGGGAGGGTAGAGAGGAATAACATGGGGAAAATGCCAGATATAGATGAAGGGGGAATTGAGGCAGCAAACCACCTGCTTATGTATGCACCTATGCAACAACCCTGCATGGCCTGCACATGTATCCCAGAACCTAAAGTACAATTAAATAAAAAAAGGAAAAGAAACTAAGCATGCATGTACATCAAAAAAAAAAATCTAAATTAAATAGATTCTTTCAATGCCAATACAAACGTAGTCTTTACTTCTGATATAGATTGTGCCAAATCTTATTTCAACATTGAACTGAATGATAACACTGAGCCCTGAACATCAGAAAGGTCCTTTAGAACAAAAAGAGAGGATTCATGAAAACACAGGTTAGTAAATTTCTACTAAAAACACCGATGTGTACATATAATGTTATAAAGCTTTATACAAACTCAAGTGTTGAGCCTGTTACTTAGTACTTAGTGGCCAGTAAGAGAAGTTCTGTGGCAGAGAAAACAAATATAGAAAATCAGTAACAGTAACAAAATAATCACTGCAGACTTGTATTTTAGAACATTGAACTCATGCTTTGCAATAATGTAGTAGAAGATGTCTTGGATTAGGAAATACTCTGTGGCCATGGGCATTCTTCAGGTGCAGAAAATACTGCTTTCCTTAACCATACTCATTCTTCCACTGGGGCCACCAATTTCCTAAAGGAAACTCATAAAAGTATCAATGGACGGGTTGCTGATTTCTGCACTGCTCATTCAATTCATTTAGCACATTAAACATAAATTTAAGTGAAATTTGATGTATCAGTTTATTCTTTCATCCAACGAAAATATACTGGGCACTTATTAGTTCAGTACGGTATTAGGAACTGGGGAGGTAGTAGTAAATACAGTAGACAATGATTCCTGCCTTCGTAGGCCTTAAATTTTAGTGAGGAAATTATAAATAGAAATGACAGACCTGAAAAATTGGCAGATATTTACTTTAATTCAATTAAGCAAACAGCAGCTCAGTAAAAATTTACTATAGTATTTTTGATTTATTGGCTTAATAATTTAGCGAAATACAGCATAAAATGCAGAAATCTATTTCTATATGTACAATTATTCCTTCTCAGAATATTTTGTGCTGATATAGGTCTATCACAGAATTTGTTTTAACATATCTAGCCCCACTATTTCTTTGTTTCTTTGTGTGGACTTCTTTGTACTGTAAATAAGAGCACAATAAAGAACCGGTCCTAATGCTATCGCTATGCCTCCTTCGTGCCATCCTTCCGACATCAAACGTTTACTAAGCTCTCCCATGGTACCAAGCACTATTCCAAGTTCTGTTAATAGGAAGATACATTTTAAAAGTTCTCTGTTAACAGTTAACTTATGCTGTAATGGGAAACAAAAGTGTGTCATTAGTTTTACTTAATAAATCTATGAAGCAAAAGTGGAGGTAAATATCTGGTGATAAGAGCTACGAGTATTAATATTTGCAAGAGTGAAGGGGAGGAAGGAAGGAAGTCAGTGAGAGTGACATTTAAATATCTGAAGGAAATTTTTGGTTGTCTGAGGTGAGCAGGTGTGATAATTTAAACTATTAAAACATGTTTAGAATATTTATTAGTTCCTGTAAAGTTAAAGTCTGTTGACAGAGACACTAATGTACGTTGATTGCTCTTCACTAATAGCCATAGAGAATAAAAAGTGTTGATAGTATATATGTATGCTAATTCCTGCCAATAGAGGGAACACAATGTGTAATCCTTAATGCAAACTTCTTATGTTACACTGACAATATCATAAAAGTCAGACAATGACTAATGCTGAAAATTGAAAAATCACCAGGATTGGATGAGTTCACATATTCTATAATTATTGGTATCCATTTTGACCCCTCTAATAAGCACTGCCTTCTGTTTGAGAGATACAGTTAAAAAAGCACTTACCCTTCCTTGAAGGTGCAGAGGAAGGTCAGGGAGCTTAGATGTCGCCTATACAGTGGACAAAGATTCTTAATGATGCTGGACTTTTTATGACCATTCGACCCTCTTATGGTTGAATGTCCCTTTGTGATTATACATCTGATTCCTAATCTTCAGTTGAAAGACAGGAAAGCAAGTGAGTAGAGGGGAAAGAAAAGAGATAGTGTGAGGACTGAAAGAGTGGCTGTGCTACTTTGAACCCTCTAGAAAGAATTGTGATTTCGAGCAGCCCAAATCTGAGCCAGCCAGTTTGGGCTTGGTGGTTGTTATCTTAAAATACAAAAGTTGTGCTATATAAATGAACTCATTTAAGTGACCAGATTTTTGCTGTTGTTGTTATTTAATTCCTTCCATTTTTTCTTTAAGTTCCTTCTAGAAAAAAAAAGTGAAATTTTTAAGCTAAATGAAGAGAGGGAATTTATTTTAGACTTGACCTTACCATTTTCTAGCCATTCCTCTATTTTCTCTTCATGAAAGAATACCACTGTCAAAGAAAGGTTAAAAATGGCGTCCTATCCCTCTTCCACTTCCAGTGTAGCCAAACAGTGCTCTCTGAGCTAGCGAAGATTAAGGTGGTTTCTCTTCTCTCTGAAAACATATTTGCAATGACCTTAACTTCTAGTTGTTCTTTCCAATACCCATTATTGACTTTTAGTCAACTACATGTTACTAGGCAGTAGGGCTGAAAAGGAAGTTGAACTTCGTCTTCTCGCCATGATTTGTGCAACATGGAGCATTAGGAAAAGAAGAAGAAGGAAGTAGCCCTCGGTGACTCCTTCAAAGTTGATGCACTCATTTATAGTAATGAGTTAAATATTTAATCAGCAAATAAATACCTTTTTACTTTAACAGGTTCTTTTCATGTCTCTCCATTAAATGTCAGTCGAATCTCCCAGGATGCTGTCCATTTCCCTTATATGCTCCTGAATAGCTGTGCACTGTGGACAAACTTTAAGCTGATGATATCACCAAACACCTAAAAAGGGTGATAAAATGGGCACATATTTATTAACCACATTTCAAAGAAATGTTTAGGTAGAATAAACAACAACTATTAATTCTTTACTATTTTTCTCTTGGAATTGTAGCTTGGAAGTCCCTTAAAATGCCTCATGATTATCCTAATCCACAGTATAACATAAGCTTATTTAGATTTTATGGTTGAATTTCATTTCTGACATTTACAATAATGTTAAAACAATGCTACCCAATAAAGTCATATTTGTATAAATATATTTAGTAGTATAGAACATAGTATTATAATTAACAATTCCAATATGTTTGAAAAGTTAATATTTTCTAATTCTAATGAAATCTAAAATCAAAGACAAGACTGGAATTTTCTTTTTTTGCCTTGAATGACTATTGTTTGATTAAGTGCATAGAAATCAAAAACTGTCTGGGGAAAATAAGGAATAACATTCCTTTTAGTAGGAACTCATTGTCCCTAAGGAAGCTTTCTGTATATATAAGACTAATTATGCTCAAGCACAACTCACAGCCATGCCAACACCCTGCTTCCCTTGTCACACACAGTTTGGTTTATTCCTGGAGTGTTTATAACAGTCACCAATCTCACTGACTTCATATGCCTCTCCTACATTTTGAAGGTATCTAACTTTCCAAGCATTCTGCTGAAAGATTGTTTTTCCCCAGAATTTACGACCTCTTTTACTAAACGCCATTCAGATGAGAAAGGCTGGGAGCCACATCTACATGCACATTGGCAAATGTATTTCTCTGGATAGCAAAGGAGATATGTGCTTACCTGACCACCTTTTTTTTTTTTTTTTGGAGGGGGGCATTGCAGAAACCATTTCCTGTTTCTAGAGCTACTCTTCCAACTCCTGATGAGACTATAAATCTTAATGCCAGCCAATCATAAAGCCTCTCTCCAGGGTGAGCAAATGGAGAAAAAAGGTAGTAATGGAAATACTGGGAAAAGAAAATCTTCCAAGATAGAGAGTAGGAGGAATCATAAAAGCCTGTACCAATGTCATTGTATGAAGAAAACATTCTCAAGGATGAGCCAATGTAGATGAAAAAAAACAAGGAGAGAAGAGATTCGATAATATTTTTTAAACTCCTGAGTCAAAATCCCATCAGAATAGCTATGGTACTTCCCATTTATATGTGTTAATACCTTTGTGATTGATTATGCAGAAATACATTAGGTGTTTGACATATGCAACTAAATAATGCTGAGAAAAATCTATCTATGCTTGGACAAGGATACATTATGGTACTTGAAATTGTGAAGTCCTTTTCTGTTACTGGCCTCCTCCTCCTCCTTCTTTTTCTTTTTTTCTTTTTTTGAGACAGAGTCTGGCTCTGTCACCCAGGCTGGAGTACAGTGGCACCATATCCACTCGTTGCAACTTCTGCCTCCTGGGCTCAAACAGTCCTCCCATCTCAGCCGCCAAAATAGCTGGGACTACAGGCACGTGCCACCAGGCCTGGCTAATTTTTTATATTTTTGTAGAGATGGAGTTTTGCTATGTTTCCCAGGCTGTTCTCAAACTCCTGGGCAAGCGATCTGTCCACCTTAGCCTCCAAAACTGCTGGGATTCCAGGCATGCCTGTCATTCTTATTAACTATCTTTTGCATTTATTCTTTATTATAAACCTGTCTTTCTATTTCTTGGTATGTGATCTTTTAAAACAAGTTTGTTGGGAAATATTCTGTACCCTATGGTATTTATTTAGATGTCCTCTCTTCTTTCTTATCAAGACTATCTAAAAACGCAAGCCAGAGTTACAATTCTAGAGCTTTTTCCAAGGCTCTTGAAATACCTTATCTGAAAGGGAAGATCCAACATGCCATTTCTCTGAACTTCTGAAATGCCCTTGCAAATATTAAATTAAACGGTGCTCAGCCTTCACCAGGAGTTCCAAATGAGAAGGTCACTTTCTCCTGCTTTTTGTCAGTTACAATCTTTCTTTGTTGTTACGAATTAGATTCAAAGTTACAACCTTCATCATCGCTTTATTGCCTAGACAAACTGTTGGGACGTCTCCTTACTCAGTAGTCTACTTAAAGAGTATACAGTGCTTGGGTAAGAAGGAAGCAGAAGCAAGAGTGGTTTTGTTTCCTGGAGATTTCGGAAACTTTCCAGTTCTCATTTGGATGAATTACCTGGAATCATTTTTCTACCTGGTTATATGTCAGCAGGGGCATGGACCAGATGCACGCAGCCTTCCAGTTACTCTGATTTTTCTAATTTGCTTCCACAACTATCACTATTCCCCTTACCCTCATCACAGCTGCCACCATAATGTATCACAAATATACTCATAAAAAATGATTTGTATGTATATCTGTCATACATCAAATTAGTAAATTTGGCCTGATAGATTTGGGGGAGATTAAATTAACACATAACTACCCTCAATAGTAATTCTTCACGTAATTTATTGATTGTTGTTTCTCTTTCTAATTTTGAAACAGGGTCTTAAGTCTGTCACCCAGGCCAGAGTGCAGCACAATCACAGCTCACTATAGCCTTGACTTCCCTAGGCTCAGGTGATCCTCCCACTTCATTCTTCCAAGTAGCTGTGACTACAGGCATGCACCAACACGCCTAGCTAATATTTGCATTTATTGTAGAGGTGGAGTCTCACCGTGTTGCTCAGGTTGGCCTTGAACTCCTGGGCTTGAGAAATCCACCCTCCTCCATCTCCCAAAGTGCTGGGATTGCAGGTGTGAGCCAGTACCCCCAGCAGACTGTCATTTATAAGCTAACTGTGTGTGAAATAGTTCATTTTCTAATTACTATAATGTGATTATAAAGAAATCTTAGAACATTTTAAATTTGTATTAATTTCTGTAGTCATTTAAGTGATTTGTGCTAAAAATACACAAACAACATTGTAGTCATACTTATTTTGTTTTATGACTATTATTGATGAATGTGAAAAAATATTGCTAGGAAATGAGTATTACTAATGACTTAGAGCTTATGACAAACTTGTATTTAAATGGGCCATGCTTAGAAAATAAACAAAAAACAAACCTAGTCATGTAGCCTCTTTCAAAGGTAGAAAAGGACAGTGAATGATGATATCCATGTGGTTTCATATTTTAAATATAGCACTATCTCACTAAGTTATAGAAGTATATTTTGGTTTGTGTGACTATAGCCAAAGAGACTATCAAAATATTGGGTAAGCTTTCCATTCACTGTAGTTTTGGTTATATATGTGTTCATATTTCAGAAGAGCAATTCAGATACACGCAGACACAAACAGATGTACACACACATAGAAACATCTATCCTTTTAAATTCTCATATTCTGTAACCTAGTCATTTCACTGTCAGAATCTACCCCTGAGAAGTAAGATAGGGCATTAATGAAAATTGTGGAGGAAAGAACTTCAAATTCTATCCCTATTAACAGCAACGATAACAACAACAAAAATGGGCAAAAACTCAGAATCAACTTTTTTGGAGGAAAGCTAGATCTGGCACACTCTGTGGCTGAGGCTGAAGCCGCTGAGGTCTTGATTAGCCACTCAAGGCCTCACCACAATGGTGTTAGGGATTTATGATTGTGAACTAATAGAATGCAAGCTGGAAACACTGCTGTGTCACTGCCAGGCAGTGTGACTAGAAAATGATTTCAGCAGAGACCAGCAAGTATCTTTCAGCCATGCCAAGCCAGAGCTCAATGGTGATACCCATAGCAGCGGAGGCCATAGCACGCCTAAACTCTTGTCTTATGCTTGAAGCAGGACTGGTCCTCTTTGATATAAAGAAGCATCTAGATTTCTTAAGAAATTTTCTAGCTAAAACAGGCCTTAAGAAAGAGATAGTTAACTGGTTTCTAATAAGGGTAGGTATATCCTCAAGTGTCTTAACTGGAAAAATGAAATTTATTTATAATGGAGCTGGTGGGATGGGTCAAATCTAGCTGCCAAAAATACGAAACATTGATAAAGTTTCAGTGAGAGGCCTTTATAAATATTGTTAGGGAGATAAGGAGAAAAAATAAAATAGAAACGGAATTCTGGTAGTAAATTTTGATTTCGTTTGCCCACTTAACACAAGATATACGTATTCACAGCACTAATTCACTGACTGCAGCAAGACATCAACATTTGGAGGCCAGATGCAACTCATAATTGTTCCGAAATGAAGTGCAAGTGTCCCTCAATGGAATTCAGATTGCTACACCTGATTAAAATTATAGATTTCAAAAATAGTACTACAAATAATACGACACTGTATAAGTTATAGGTTGAATCATCATCATTTTAGAGAAAGAATATTTTCAATTTGAAAATGTAGACAACATGGGTTAATTTCCTTGAGGGGTTAATTGAACTAAGGGCCGACATTTCCATTTATTTTCTGGAATTTAGGGACCCTGGGTGTCAGTGGTGGTGGCTCTGTTGATCATCACAGCCGTGAAAATTGTAAGCCAAAGCACACAGTCCTTCCAATTTTGCAAAAGTATACTTTACTTGGTTGTAAACTATTCAATGTTCTTAAGATTAAATATCTGAATATTGCTTCTGAAAGAGCAACTGTCAACTCAAATGTAAAGTCTAGTTTGTTTACTGGCTGTATTTTATATCCTTTAGAAAATGACACAAAATGGCAATAAAATCAGTGTAAGTATTCTACAGGGGAATATAAATGCCCTTTGGTTACAGTGAACATATCTTTATATGTAATTCTAGTTTATTTTCCCTAGAATTATGTTAAATATGTAAAAAGCCTTTTCTCATAAAGGTAAAAATGCTAGATGTTTTCAAGTTGTAATTTAGCATTAGTGTCAAGATTGCTTCAGAAAATAAGCTACTGTTACTATTTCATTCCTTTTAAGTGTCACTCAGCATACTATCTGCAATTTTGCACATAAAATAAACATATGATTTTATGTTCGGGTTTCAGAAAATGTAAATGGGATTTAAAATAATTTATAGGATACAAATATTTTTTGACAACAGATGCTAAGCACCTGGATTTTTTACATTGTTTATAATATTATTTTAAAACAATTGTTTCAAGTAATTACAGAAGAATTTGTTCCATAGGCTATAATGGAGAAACGAATATTATCTATGGATTTCAAAAAAGAATAATCAATATATTTGTAGATATAGTTCTTAGATTAATATTAACATGATTCCAAAATGCATCAAAATATTTTCATATTTCTATATATAAATAGGAAAATATACAGTTATGTTCAGGGTTATTATAAGCATAATAAACCTAATTTTGGGTATAACCCTAAACATAATTGTATCTTTTTATATCTACATATGTGTAGATACATACACATATATATATTATATTGTTTTTCTTTTTGCTTTTTTTGATGAGTGAGTTATTTTCGACCTTATCAGACAGTATTAGGCAGTCTTGTCAAATGGAGTCAATATGAAAATCGCGTATTCTGAAAATGCTTATCTCAAGCATTGCCTTTTGGATGCATGAATATAAAATATATTCCTAATGTAAATACTCAAAACATTTCCAACTATTATAGTAAATTAAGATTAATGAATTTAAAAAGCTTGAAAATATTTTTTCACATTTAGAAGGTCACCCCTCAAGATGTCTTTTCTAAAATCCAATTCAGTAACAGGAAAACATACAGAATTAAAAGGGAACATACTTTGATTCAAATAAAAACATTCAATCTTTATCAATTGTACAATAAAGATTTAATTCTTCATTTCTATAATGTTTATGTTAGACATTTAGCCATATATTATAATTCATACGTTAAATTTTGACTGCTTCTTTGCATGTATAACTTTTAAAACATTTCTTATGACTTAGAATACAGGAAAATGTTTCATATTCAATATATAATACATATGTTATTTCTAATGGACATATGAACACAATAATAGAACAATTCTTTTCTACAGCTTTCAGAAGTCCTAATTATTCAGATTTAAAGGAAACCTAAAAATGCCAAAAATTATTTTATATATAAAAATATTTTTTAAAATTTTTTTTCTTATACATATAAATTAAAAATATGAGACCCATATAAAGCAGGAATTATTAATGATTGATTACCTCAAAATATAATATAAATGAAGTATAGAAAAAATTAATATTTTGTAAGTTTGAACTGTAGTGCTTATTATAGTAAATGCCTGTAGACTCTCTATAAAATATTTCTAACAGTTACATCTTAAGTTACAGTAAATGGAATCAAAAAAGACCTCATGATTTTCTAAGGAAACCAAACATAGCTATAGTAAAATTCAGGAAATCACTAAAGGTTAATATTTTAGACCTTTTGAGATTAAAATAGCTTTTAAAAGTAAATAGTTGCATTTACTGAAAATGTGTCTGAAATCTGTTGTAGTCATTTAAAACTTACAGTGTGCTAAGTTTTAAAACAAACAAAACTGTAATTTTTACTTTTCTGGTTACCAATAATACAAATAAAATAGTAAATGAAGCCTGAGGTGACAGCCTTTTTGCTTTGTTTTTGTGAAAAACTAAGCATTTCACACTAAGCGAGTTACACTGACCCAATTATAATGGACAAAAAATCACTTCTTTTGACACATGCATATGGGAATAATTATATTGTCAATTAATTTTTAACGGGAGCTAAATACCTGTGTATATATATAAATGATTAGTAAATACGTTTAAGACTTTTCATGAGGATGTGACAGGAAAATGTTTTATAAGTAAAACTATATTCTAATACTAGTCTGATAATGGAATTCTACTTTGCTTTTGCTTTTTATATGTTGCTTATAATAAGGTCTAAGTTTCAGATATAGCAAGATGCTGATCTTTTACAATTTAGTTAAAATAGCCAATCATTCTTAGTGAAAGGAAGAGGCAAAATAGTATCAGGAACTTATTTTTTAAAAAAATAGAAGTAGCAACTATGAAGTTTGGACTTGAAATCCAGAAATAAAGTATATTAATGTACCTAACATTTTTTTGCAATATTTCATGCAAACCCATAATCATTGTTATTACTGTTAATGTACATTTTTGATATTATCATGTGAGCAAATGTGCTCAAAGGACATACTGAATCTTCCTATGCAGGTGTTGTGCACAAAATATCACATGTTCTAAGTCTGGTGAATGAAAATGTGCCTTTCTTCTATTTTGTTAAATAATTTTATTTCAATATTAAATCCAGAGCAGCCTAAAACTACGCACAGTGGGAAACATAAGGATGGTTTTTTCTTTCTCATGTGCAATGACTTTGAACAAAAGGAAAAACTGATGGAGTCATATTCTCCCTGAAAATATATCATTAACAATTTAAATTAGTTAGATGACTGTTGTCCATAGACCCCTATTTTTCTGTATTTTTCTATTGATTTCTCTTCTATATTAATGTGTGACTTCTTTCCTCTCTCTTAGTCTTGCTCTTTTTCTTTCTCACACACATATTGTACTGCAAATTGGTCATTATAGAATATAGATAAGGGAAGTTCCAAATACACTAAATTATGTTTTCTTGAAGAAATCAAAATAGAAGAGTTAAAGCTCAAACATTTTCAGTTATTCGTCATGAGGTCTTGCCCTGCAATTCATCGATTCAACATGACAGTGTGGTTTCTGTTCCTGCATTTATTCAAAGCTTCATGCAGCCTTGCAGGATACGGTCAGCTTCATCTGCTATCTTGAGGGGAATAAAGTTAAGGTCCAGTCTCTCTGCACCTGCTCCTTGCACTGTGTGGTCACTTGATTACATGGACAGTAGGAAAATGCAGAGCTGAGTAAAACCCTTCTAAGAATAAAACTGTCTTTTGGTTTTTCGTTTTCTCCTTTCTTCTCCTGCTGCTTTCTATCAGCCAAGCACTTAACACTCACTAATTGGTTAATCTGTTATTTAGGCAAGTATTAATATTCTAATTTTGCAGACAAGGAATCAGGCTTCCTGCTGTGTATCCCCTGGCCCTGGGTAAGGAGTGCTTCAAATGGGAGATTCAAAGTAGGTGAGCCTGGTCTCCTGAGACGCAGCTGGCTTGCCTAAAGCCGCGCAGGAGGGCTTCGCGGAGCCTGCATTAGATCGCTCGGTTCCTGACTCCCAGTTCTCCGCTCAGACCACCAGGCGACACTGCCTCTAATGACAAAAACCGTTTTCCCATTCCACCCCAACTAATGCTCCAAGGACTTTCTTAATTGCGACTGATACCTTGGGATTGGGAAGCTTATTTGTGACTTGATGAATCTGCACCATTCTTGCCTGGGTTTCTAGGTTCTGTAGCACTAAAAACTTTAGGGTAACTTTGTTCTTACAAAATACTTCGAGATAACACTACCTATGGAACAAAGAGACAAAGCATTGCTCTATGGAGAGGAGCTGGAATCCGTGGAGCCCAGTAAGGCGGATTAAAAATAGAATTAAAGAGAGGCGCTCACTGCTTGGCCGCCCAGTGACCATCGCTGACAAACGGTGAAAGGGACATTTTACAAAGCAAAATATGTAGAACACGGTAAAAGCTGTGTGATCTTGGGTCACAAGCCTGGATGAAAAACATGATAAACATGTATCTATAGGAAATATTGCTTGTAATGTAATTTCTATTTCAGACACACAAAATCTGACCTCTTTCACGCAGGAATTATTCTTTTCCAAAACATAGCTTTCTACACAAGTTAAACTTGAAAATAATTTGCTTCAAATTCAAAATGCTAGGTGTTTACCGAGGAAAAAAATAGAAAATGTGAATATATGACCTATATTTCATATCAGAATTAGAAAAGGCTTAAAAATCACTCTAGTTCCACGTTAGAGCTGTGTTAAGTGCAAAAGGAACTTAGAGAACTAGGTACCCTATTTAAAAACCACTATAAAACCTTCAAGAATAGAGTTCAGGTTATAAGGGTGAAGCAAAATTTCATCCAGTTTTATTTCATATTTATTGCCATATCTAATTTGCAGAGAAATTAGGCCCAGACACAGCTACCTATTTCTTCCTATATCAGAATATCCTACCAAAATATAGCATCAGTCTTACAGGTATCTTTTTTTTTTTTTTTTTTTTTTTTTTTGAGATGGAGTCTCACTTTGTCTCCCAGGCTGGAGTGTGGTCTCTGCTCACTGCAACCTCTACCTCCCAGGTTCAAGTGATTCTCCTGCCTTAGCTTCCAGAGTAGCTTGGACTACAGGCACATGCCACCACACCCAGCTAATTTTTTATTTTTAGTAGAGATGGGGTTTCACCATGTTGGCCAGGCTTGTCTCGAACTCCTGACCCCAGGTGATCTGCCCACCTCGGCCTCCCAAAGTGCTGGGATTAGAGGCGTGAGCCCCCATACCCGGTCCAGTCTTACAGGTATTTTTAAGTAGGTCTAAGTCATTTTCCAATTCTAGGTCCCTTAATTCACTGTGGCATTTTGATGTTAAATATCTCCTGGTGTCTATCATGTAGCATCAATTGGAATCCAGAAATTCAATGCAATTCATCAGGTATCTTTGAGTACCAACTACACACAAAGTACAGAGAAAGGAAATTCAATGATTGAAGGTAAGCTTTGGGCAAGTAGGTGACTGCTTCTAAACCCTCATTTTAAAAACATCAAGGGATATTTCTTTCATCCAGAAAATACAATCTACTCATGTGCTGGTATTTGATATGTCTTTACAATGCACACATTTTGGGAAATATAACACAATGGGTTTTGTTTCTCACTGAGGTTGCAAAAGACCAGTCTCAAACCCCTTCCAATGTTAAGTTTTGTAGCTTGAAAACCCAGTAATAGGCTTGGCAGAACCTCTCAGAGATCAAGTAAGAGCAAAAGGAAAGTAGGAAGATTGTTGAACAGCCAGATAGGTACCTGGAAGAAAATCTAACTCTCAGTTTGCTCTGGGACTGGTATTGTTTTATGGTTCCCGTCTTCTAAGAGACACAATTTAACACTGGAAACAGGTTTGGAAAGGCTAAAGATAAAATACAATATTGTGATAAGTGCTAGAGAAGGTAGAAACGGGTTACATCAATTTGAAAGTGCACTTCCTAGGTTTCACAGAGCAGGGGGCAGATAAAGTAAAGCCAGTTTAATATCGCTGAAATTTCAGCTGGGCACAGGCTGATGCCAAGCTGTACTTCCACCATGACCATCATATAAGGCAATGGTGTGGAAAACACAGGCAATCAAAGAGTCAGACAGGTCAGCAACACTTGTTGCCCCATTGCTCAGTTCTTCCAGAAGTGAGTTTATTTTATTTTTAGCACAGTGTCACTATTAGTACTTGAACAAATACTTACAAGTTCAGTGGATTTAATTGTGCATGATTCGTAATACTTTGCAATCTTTATTGCACCTTTTTTTAAAGAGCTAAAAGTACTCTGCAGATGTTATCTCATTAATCTGCCCCAAATCCCTATGAGCCAGGTAGTGTGAGTATTCATAACCCAGTTTTACAGATAAGGAAATAGGCAGAGCACTGGGAAATGACTAAACCAAGATGATGGAGCAAATGAAGAAGTGAGCAAATCGAAGGGTGGCGGTGATCACTGCTCAGGGTACTGCAGGCCTTACACCTGGGCTTTCCACTCACGCTCCAAGGCTCCGGGATCTACAAGATATTTTGTAGCAGAAGAGCAGACAACCCTGATGCCTTTTCTTTTCATGTTATTTCAGTGCATGGTGTACACACACGTAAGCACAAGCCTATGCAAATTGTTTTAAAAATTCATTGTTGGTAGTTTTGTTCTGCAAAGAGATTTCATGAACAAATATTTCGGAAATCTGAAAAGCATTATATGCAAAAGTGCCAGTTGCAGTCTGTGACCCAAACTCCCAAAGTCTTACATTGGATACAATTATAATCTGCCTGTCTGCTACTTTGCTACAAGATGGGCAAATCCCTCTCATACTACACCTGGAGGGGGAAAGAAGAGCCAGCTGATGGGAAATCGTTTCCCCCACCTCTGTGCTTTTCTGAGTAGAGTGTCCATGTGATTCACTCAGGTACCCAAGCAATGTTGTGGGCAGTGATACCAGGAGGAAGAAACTCCCAATCTGCAAGACTTGGTGCTAAACAGTTTGAGATTTCCTGAAGGTTATATTGAAAAGGATGTTTTATGAGGTCACACTTTCATCAACTTAGTAATAAAAACTATGGTGGCTAAAGTTCGTAGGGAAAATGTGGTATGAACATTAGAGTTCCAATATTCTAATATCCAATAGGATATTCAAATATTCTTCTAATTCTAATCAACCAGTATTGTGCCACTGTGAAGTGATGTTTGTGTGCCAACAGGATTAGGGAACCAAATGCTGCATGCATCTTAATTTTCCTTCTCCGCTACTCTATTTCCACCAAATAATAACACTCATTCAGATTTCACGATTCATGATTGATGCTAATGGGACAGACCATGAATTTGGATCCAGAGAATATGATGTAATGCGAGAGATTTTTAAAAAACTCAAAACCAGCCCACTGAAAGATTCTGACTTTTTAGGAGAAAACGTAATGTTAAGATCATTGCCAAATGCTACTTTAAAAGGTTATTAAAAATATGAGGATGGGGCACATTTCTCTATTTTTAAAGATTTTTCTCATAAACAAAACGAAATGCTACCATCTGATTTATTTTGTGCGCTATCATTTAAGGAAAAGACTGTGCACTTCCTGAGGCATGGAGGTGTTCTTGAACTCCGAGAACTATTATTCACCAACCTGCTAATGATTACAAACATGGAGTAAAAGTTATTGCAGTCAGAATCCTCAATTATTTCACTTGATTTGTTTCTTGCCTCTCTCAAACACAGTTATGCACAGAAACTTTTTTTTCTATGTGGTACCTTTGTTTAGGCAAAAACTATAACACATCCTCAAGCCATATATTAAAAACATACATTATGATATGTCTGTAAGGTAATAATGAAGCCTTTGAAATGACATATAGATATATATACACATACACACACACACACACACACACACACACACACAGAAAGTACATTCAAGCACAATAAAATACGCAGCATTTGCATCAAATATTTTCATATATACATACCTCAACAATGGCCCCACCGGGGAGTCTGAGAAAATGGCGGTACAGCTCTTGCAACCCACTGGGATAAATGGTATGTACAGATACATGAGAAGTAATATCTCCTGGACCAAGTGCAGACACAGAAATTTCATTTCGACGTTGGAGGTCACAGCTGGAGACACTGGACTTGAAGCCATGGCTTTTCCAGGTGTAATCATACACTGCCACCTAGTGAGACACAGCCCCCCCAACCCAGCCCCCCAGCCCCAGAAAAGAACAGAAAAAAATTAATTAACTTCTGGCACAAGCATAACCGATTTTAAATGATTTTACAATAAATCTGAAAGTCTCTGCCATCTGCAGTACTTGCACTCTATTGCATGCATATTTTTATGGCATATATCTAAATAGTGAAGATAGACAAATCCCCGGTGTGTGCTCCATAAAGTTAATTCTACACAGATGAAGCTGTAATTGGCTCCCATATTAACCCAAAGCAGGAAGATCAAGCAGGCTGTGACAATGAATGTTGATTAAAAAAAAAAAAATGCTTACCAATGGTTTTATGAATGGGTGTTTGTGCTTTCTCATTCGAAAGAAATCTTTGTTCTTTTTTACTTACTGGTACTGTAATAAGTGCTAAGTCTCTGGCATCAGTATAACAGTGGACAAGATACATCAAAGACACACTTTACTGAGGTGTATTGGGCAGGATTTTTGTATATTTCGTGTATTGACCCACTATTTTCTCTTTGCAGCAATCCCAATTTTTGCACGTACTGAACTTTAATTCATGTAGGATTTTTCAGGTAACAATTTCACTGTCTAATACAATACAGTGAACCCTCTGAGGCCTTCATTAATATTAATTGAATTATAAATGTGTTCAAAAGATCCGATCCTTTTGCTTATTTAAACTATTGGCGATGAAGGTTAGAATGCACCGTACTAAAATTTGTTGGAGGCTGATAATCTGTCTGGTCTCCAGATATCTTTGTTATCTTTTTCTACAACTGTTCAGCTACCTAGATGCTTTCTAAAATTTCCAGTTTCCATATTCACAGATGCCAGTAGTTTCAAAAGTAGGCAGAAGAAAGTTTTCAATATATTTCTTTTCTTGCCATCTCTCTTTAAGACAGAAAACATTTGTGTGTTGCAGTGGAAAGCCCACATCAAACATGTTAACTCCCCCTAAGACTTAGAAATACTTTAAGTTCTCAGAAATATGGAAAGACTTAGTAATATAAAAGAAAATTCTGGCCAATTACTCTTTAAGTCAAGTCCATAATTGACAATAAACTCCCAAGATTCTGGTGACATTTTCTTTGAAACTAAAAAGGTGTAATTAAAATTCAGACAGACAGGAGGGAAAATAGTGTAAATATCTTGAAATGGCTTGAAGAAGAGAAAAGATCAAGTTCTAAAATGATTAAGAACAAAGGATTTGGGGGATCTATCCTATGAGAGGTGTCTGAGACAATGCTTTAGGAACTAACAATCTATCGAAAGGAAACTGGTGTATATTTGACTTAAAATAAGTTTGTGACGAGTGTGCAGAAGGAAGCTTACCAAGGAGTTGAAGTTTGAATTGGATCTCAGAACTTTAGTGAGATTTCGATGGGTATGAAAAGTGTGACAGGTGCTTCTGGCAGAGGAGGAGGACCCATAAGCCACTGAGTTGCGGAAGAGCACAGCAAGCCCAGGGGCCAATGAATGGTTCAGCGGATGGGACTGAGGAGGCATGTGAGGACAAGAATATGAGGCTGGGAAGTCAGGTGGGATTGTGAAGACCCTGGATGCTGTGCTAAGTCATTTTGAATGTGATTCACACATTAGGGAAGCTGCTAGAGGTTTGAAAGCAGAAGTTTGACCTGATTTGTGTTTTAGAGTCATAGGCTGAGGCAGCTTGAAAGGTAGGCCAGAAGGATGAGCGCATTCCATGAAAGTGGACAGTGAGACCCTGCATTTGGGCAGTGGCAACTGGATTGGAGACTAAATCTATGGTTTCTAAGAGAGAAGCAGCAGAATTGAGGATGCTAGCTAGATATGAAGTACGAGCCAAAGATGCCTCAAAGGAGCAGCCGGTATGAGACACCAATGGCCATGGATGACATTGAAATGGAGCTAAAGCAAGGAGGCAGGGAAGGGTTGAGGAAGCATAGTGATTAAATCAGCACTGAATATATCTAAAAAAGAAATTTATTTTTTCAAATTTTATTTTGAGACGGTCTCACACTGTTGTCCAGACTGGAGTGCAGTGGTGTGATCACGGCTCACTGCAGCCTCAACCTCCTGGGCTCAAATGATCCTCCTGCCTCAGTCCCTCGAGTAGCTGGGACCACAGACACGTGCCACCAGGCCACCCAGCTAATTTTTGTATTCTTTGTAGAGACAGGGTTTCCATACTAATCAACGTTGCCGAGGCTGGTCTGAAACTCCCGAGCTTAAGTGGGATTACAGGCAGGTGCCACCACCCTGGCCAAAGGAGATATTTATTAAACTATGTCCCAACTAGCAACGATGGTAACATAAGTCAAATTAACAATGAACTCTTATTCTGCATGACAGCCTGGTGAGGACATTAAACAACGCCACCCTCCCCCGGACATGGATGATGATGGCCAAACTGATGGCTGCTAGCCACCCTCCCTGAGCACACAGCACCAGGCCAGCTACCACAAATGCCTCTCCTTCTCCCACTTAGGGTTAGCCCACTCACTGATATTTCCCAGCCTCAGGATGTAAAATGTTTAACTTCAGGCCAAGCAGAATGAAAAAAATGAGATGGGAACAAGCACACATCATGCTGGGGAACCCTAGAATCTCCACTCATTCCACAAAACACTACTGAGACAGGAGTTAGGAGGCAGCCCTTTGTGACTTAGATAGATGGGAGCCTCCCTCCCCATCTTGGAAATCCAAAATCCAACGCACCCACATCGCCACTTCCTTAGGTGGCATTTGCATGTTTAAAGGAATAGGAAGATGGATACATTTGTCCCTAAAGCATTAGCTCTCATTTCAAAAGCTGATTCTTTTAAAAGTGTGAGTGAATTTGAATATGTGGGCAGTAAACTGTGCAGAGCAGATTTTTAACAATAATTCTTATTCAGTTAAGAATTGTGTACTTCCTTCTTCTTCTCATTTTTTTTAAGAGAAGTCTCGCTCTTGTCTCCCAGGCCGGAGTGCAGTGGCCCAGTCTCAGCTCACTGCAACCTACACCTCCTGTGTTCAAGCGATTCTTCTGCCTCAGCCTCTTAAATAGCTGAGATTACAGGCACTCACCACCATGCCTGGCTAATTTTTGTATTTTTAGTAGAGATGGGATTTCACCCATGCTGTCCAGGCTGGTCTTAAACTCTTGATCTCAGGTGATCCACCCACCTCAGCCTCCCAAAGTATTGGGGTTACAGGCATGGGCCACCGTACCCAGTGCTGCTTCTCCTTTTTAACCCCTCCTAATCGTAGGAGAGAGAGAGTTGAATTGCCTTCTGCCCAGAGACATATTTGACTGATTTAGTATCTAGGAAAAAAGGTAGGGGTGAGGGATAGACAAGAAAGTGAGGTGGCATTATTTATTATTTAGTGGCAGGCCCTAAGGTAGCAGTTGTAATATACACACACATGCACACACACACACACACACACACACACACACACACACGCACACACATACATTTTTAAAAACTTAATATATACAGCCCTGTTAGGTTAGTATTAATATTCCCATTTTATAGACAGGGAAACTAAGACTCAGAAATATTAAGTAACTTGCTCAAAGACAGAGTTATATGATGATACTTACTAAGAGGTCAGCTTTACTCCTGCATCTCAGATGTCCCTATTTTCCTGGCCTCTCTTCTCAAGTTTAACTTACTCTCCTCCCTGGTGAAACAAGAAAGCAGAGGAGCTTTCCTTGCCCCTTCGCTCTCATTCTTTCGGATCAGGCTGCCCAGGAAGCACCTATATTCTTTGCCTATCTAGAACACCATTTTAACCAGAGCAGGCCTCTTTCAGAAAGAGGCTCCTTCCTTAGGAGTGATAAAGGAGCAAGCTCACTTGGCTGCTGATCTCCAGCCACATCTTCCAAACAGCTTTTGCAATAATGAGGCTGAGATGTCTATTTCCTTTGGTCTGGTTCCTGTGTTTTCTTAATTTTGTCAAATAGCTCAGGGTGGGGAAAAGAGGGGCATAACGTATTAGCCCCCTGAGAACCCAGTACTAATCAGGCAGCTCTGATATTTGAACCCACACTGGTCCAACTCTAAAGCCCATGCCGTTTTGCTCACAGCATGTGGTAAAATGTTTGATCACAGAGTGCGCTATTGTTTGTGTGCACGTATGGGCTGCTACAGAATGAGGATATGTCTGAACACGATCTGGGTGCTGAATTTTCTCTTTACTAAGCATGCATATGGAAGACTCTGTGGGAAGATTTTTCTATTTTGGCCTGGGTGGAAACTTAGCAGAAATAGAGGCAGCATCCAAATCACCTTGAGCATTCAGTTCTACTAACGTGCCATGGAAGGTTCTCAAGGTCTTTGAATTGAAGATTAACTAGGAAAGATACTGGACTACATTTTTTTCTCCCTTCTTTGAGCCATAGGGTCTAATACCAAAGTAATTATGGTCATTTCTAGATGGCTAGAATTTCTAGCCATTAGTTCTTAACACAAGACAGGACACCCAAAACATTTGTGAACAGCAAAGTATGTGGACCAAGTTACATCCTACTATACTGCTGTATGAGTACATGCCTTCTTTTTTGAAAAGAATAAAAGGGGAGAGAGAAAGAGAGAAGTGAGAGTGAATGACCCATAAAACTTCACTAGAAATGGGTTTTTTTGTTTGTTTGTTTTTTAGACAGAGTTTCACTCTTATTGTCCAGGCTGGAGTGCAATGGTGGAATCTCGGCTCACTGCAACCTCCACCTCCTGGGTTCAAGGGATTCTCCTGCCTCAGCCTCCCGAGTGGTTGGGATTACAGGCGCCTGCCACCATGCCTGGCTAATTTTTTGTATTTTTAGTAGAGATGGAGTTTCACCGTGTTGACCAAGCTGGTCTTGAACTCTCGACTTCAGGTGATCCACATGCCTCAGCCTCCCAAAGTGTTGGGATTACAGGTGTGAGCCACCGCGACTGGCCTAGAAATGGTCTAAGCCTCTGAATTAGATGCTCACACAGAAGAGGATATTTCCAGTTAGCTGCTGAGCGGTCGCATGTTGGCCATGAAAATACCTTACCCTACAGGTAAATGCTTTATATTCTGACTTATAGCCAAAGACAGCCCCAAGCAATTGGGGATGGTTAGTTTTGAAAACTTCGTAAAAATTCTCCCTAGGGTTAAGAAAGTAGGGCAAGGTAAAAAAAAAAATATATGGATGTTTTATAACAGGGATGAAATTTGAAGTGAGGCCAATCAGAGGACAGATACAGAGGTAGGGAGTGGTGAAGAAATCACCATCTATCTTTAGGTCATGTGGGTAATTTCTGAACAATTCACATAGGTGAACATGAGTCTCTACAACTTCATTTTCTTGATATTTAAATCTATGTCCTGAAACCTAGCTCTTGAGGAACCAGCTACTCAGCAAACTGACCTATGATATTTAATCATCAACTTAAATGTTCACTTGTAACATTTCCCATTTCATTTTATTTCAGGCTATGAAGGCAATTCAAACAGAGGAAGGGAAAGATCTGCTAAGGCAAATACCAGACAACCTAGACCTTCTTGCCCAGAGTAGGTGAGGGAGAAAAAGAAGGAAGCAGGATATGCTTTTTCTATAAACTGCATTTTCTATTGTCTTTGTTTTTCATTTTCTAGTGAATAATGGTTAAATGGTTGGGCAGACTAATGTCCATGGAAAAGTGGAGATTGCTTAGTATTTCTGTAAAATTATAGGCCAGAAGAGAGCTTCTGTACCCTACATAATCTGAAGTTAGCGCCACAAGTCTCTCTCCTGTCATCTAAAATCTCTTTCATTAAGCCAAACGTGTCCCTTCATTTCTGGGAGAGTCCAACGTGAGTTAATCTGTTGAGACAAGTGAGTTGAGAGATTACACATATAAGACACATTTGAGGGACTAAAGCTGACCTCCATCTGGAGGCACAAAAGCCTAGAAGATTCCACCAACTGCCAGACCCATGAACAGTAATCCTTAAATGAAATGCATCATTCAGCAGAAAAACAAGTTAAGGACAGTAATTCAACAGTAGACGAAACAGGCCGGAACAGGTTCAAATGCTGCATATTTCACAACAGAGCTTAATTAAAACAGGACTATGAGGCTGTTAATTGCATTATAATAGTTCAGCATGAAATTAGGTCTGATGTGAATGGCCTTATAGTGGAGTTGTTTATGTTATTATAATTACACAGTGGTACATAGATTGACTGCATAGATACATTTTTAACAGCTCTTGAGTGGATTTCTTTTCTTTCCTCATTTAAATTTGCACTCAGCTTCTGAGTATGGAAAGTCAGCAAGAGGGAACCAGGGTCAGGAAATTAGGTCATACTGGATGATCTGGTTGGTCTCCTGTGTATTTAAAGCTTAGAACTCCAAATAAGTTATGCCTTGATGATCGTGATTTTATTCACTATTTCTTTAGAAGCAAACAATTCATTAAAAAACTAGGTCTCAGTAAAATGGACATATATGCTTCATTTTGTCTTAGAAAGTGATGACATCCTGTGGAATTAATGAATCCAAATACATGATTATGACTGTATCTGTTGTTCCACAGTATTATATATTCCAGTATTTTAAAAAGTTAAAAAAAAAAAAGATTGGTATCTAATAAAAAAAATGCTAACTCCTGTTCACAAAATATAACAGACATAACAAGAATTGATTTTTGAAATGGTAAAAATGAGGGTTCTCTTTAGATCCAGCCATAGTATTCACTTTTTGGTCAAGAACTTAGCTGGTTTACATTAGAATCTCACCTATGGCCTTGACTTAAACCCTAAAACCTTGGATAGCGTCAGACATTTGGAAAGCATATGCATATTTGATGTTTTCAATCTTCATCTTGGTATTTTGATTTTTGTGGATTCTATGTTTGTCAGCAATATTGTACATTGTTGTTTTGAAATAAAAAAGGCAAAAAATTAATAGAAGATGGTCTACAAATAAGTTACATAGGTAAAATGATTACACCTTGATGCTTTACTCTTTAACATAACCATTAAGGGTATAGAACAAGCACGTAAGTAAATTTGAACCAATTTAGAGAAAGACAACAAACTATGTAGCATTTCCAGAAAGCCATATTTCTAAATAAAATTACCTGTGCTTAATTTAGATAGAAATTATATAATTTTGACGAAAGTTAATGTATATCCATAAGTATTTGTACACACATTATATGGTAAATTCTGTTAGCATGAACATCTCAAATTTTGGTAACCAACAATCTTATATCCTGCATCTGTTAGTGGAAATATGTGCTTTTCTTTTTTCTTTTGAGAGAGAGTGTTCTTGCTGCCCAGGCTGGAGTGCAATGGCATGACCTTGGCTCACTGCAACCTCCACCTCCAGGATTCAAGCAGCTCTCATACCTTAGGCTCCCAAGTGGCTGGGATTATAGGTGCCCACCACTGTGCTGGCTAATTTTTTGTGTATTTTTAGTAGAGATGGGGTTAAAGTATAAACATTCTGGAAGCTTAGACTCACTTATGAGTATACTTTTTATACTTTAACTAAACTTATTTCAAAAACCATGTAGTATAAATTGGTTGAAACTTTTGAAGGAAGAATTAGTAACAGCAAGCATGAACTCATCAAACACTGAGCATGCTCCTACATGAGTTGGGCAAAGGCTGTCACATGAGTCTTCCCCATACAACTACTTGGCTCACTCTTTTCCTTCACGACTCTACTAAAATGTCACCGTAACAGTGGGGTCTTTCCTGACCGCCCCAAAGGAAATAGCACCTTCACCCTCAGCCATACCCTATTCCTTATTTTCCCTACAACACTTATTATAGGAGTTACTACCAACCACACTATAGATTTACTTCCTTATTATCTGGCTTTCTGCAAACAAATGTCAGCTTTATGGGGAAAGAGACAAGAGCCTGGCAAATAAGAGGAGCTAAGTATGTATCTGTTGAAAGAAGAAATAAGTGAACTCAGTGATTTAAATGAATTCAGTATTTAAGGCAATCTGTTTTTTGTTTTGTTTTGCTTGTATCACGCTTACCTTTGAGGGTGCTACATCAATTTATTTTTGCTAACTGCAAAATTGATATGCAAGACCCAAATGATCTTTTGTGTCAGTGTTTCTAACAATGCCAAGGCCATTTCTTCAGAAGTATGAATGAGGCCATCACTCTATCAGCATCTCACAAGGCAAATTTTAAATCCCTGTTTCTTAATTCAGTGAAGTTTGTTCAGTTGCTGTCTCATCACCTCACTCCACCTACACAACCCACAAGTCAAAGACTGTCCAGGTCATAACTCTCCTAGAATAATACCCCTTCGCATGCATATAAAACCTTTACTCCAGGAGTTACAATGGATAACATGATAATTAATTGCCTCATTACACAGCCCTAGGAGCAAGAGATTATTACAGTATTTTGATTTTCTGGATGGTAAGTCTCAGATAAAGAAAATAAAACTGCATCTCTACCTTCAGTAAGAATACCAAAGGGATAAGAAACAATGAATTAACTTCATCTTCTTGCAATGAATTGATAGGGAATTAGTGGTTAATGGAAAAAATGAGCATATTTCACTTACCACTTTCAACTCAGAGAAGCCAGGGCTATTTCACAGTTGTTTTTTCCACAACTATCAAAAGAAATCAGAATGCATGGGCGTGGTGGCTCATGCTTTTAATCCAAGCACTTTGGGAGTCCAAGGCAGGTGGATCACTTTGGGTCAGGAGTTTGAGACCAGTCTGACCAACATGGTGAAACCATGTCTCTACTACGAAAACAAAAATTAGCCAGACATGGTGGTGTGCACCTGTAATCCCAGCTACTCAGGAGGATGAGGCAGGAGAATCACTTGAGCCCAGGAGATAGAGGTTGCAGTGAGCCAAGATCGTGCCACTGCACTCCATCCTGGGCGACAGAGTGAGCCTCCACCTCAAAACAAAACAAAACAAATCAGTATGTTTTTGGTGTGCTTGGTGTGCTTAGTTTAAGTCTTTTTCATTATCCAAAACCATTTTTGTGTCCTTCATTCAAGCTAGATGCCATGAGAAATACAGGTTGAAGGCTGGGCACAATGCCTCACACCTGTAATCCCAGCACTTTGAGAGGCTGAGGCAGGAGGATCACTTGAGCTCAGGAATTCAAGACCAGCCTGGGCAACACAGTGAGACCTCGCCTCTACTTTTTTTTTTTTTAAAGAAAGAAATACAGAACAAAATATATTTTCTTGGCCTCCATGAAACTTATAACTTAGTAAGGGAAGTGAGATACAAATGGCAATTACTATAATTTAAAATTAGTAAGTTATAAATGCCCTATGAGAGATTTACAACTGTAAGCATCTGAGGAAGGAAAATTCACTTTCTGCAAGTGATAAAAATAGATTGCTCATGTTAGATATCTCCTCTGGGCCTGAACTAGAACTTAGAAGGGAGAGTAGAAAGGCCACACAGGTGAAGATGAATATTTTTCATTAAAAAAAGTAAAAGAATAAGAAAATTTGGCATTCATATTTTAACCAAAGTTCCAGTATAATGCCTTTCAGTGAGTCCAAGCTTCCAGAATGTTTATACTTTTTGAGATTTCAAGGGACTTTGTCAGGCTTCCTATTTTACGATCACACTTGGACATTGGATTTTGCCCTTTGTTTGAATGTGGTTCTGTCTTTCAGCACTACATTTTCAGAGCCGACTAAGAGAAGAAAAAAGCATACAGAAAATTGATCACAGCAGTAACTATTTTGGGAAAGATTAATTAGGAATAAGAATTATAAAATAATACTTATTTAGGACTCATTATGTAAAAAGCTCTCTTCAAAGCACATTCATTAATTCATTCAACCATCCACTGTATTTATCATATTTATTGAAATCCATTATATTTCTTGAAATTGTATTTTGAACCAGAGGAAAATGGAGACAAAGAATTAAAGCAAAGGGACAGAGTCCTTGATCTACAGCTTACATTCTAGGGGAAGGAGATAGATGATAAATAACTAAGTACATCATATGTACGACGGAGAAAAGAGAAACAGGGCAGAAGACTAGACAGTGGGAGGGTAACAGGCTATATTATTGCTATGCTTTAGCAAGGACACTGGTGGCATGTGCTCCTGCTCTAAGGATCTGTGAAACTTTGAAATTGAGAGAGATGAGTTAGGGTATCTGGAAGAACAAATTTCTAAGCAGCAAAACATTCAACCTGTGCTCTGGCTACTTATAACAGCATATGCTAATATGTGTATGTAAAGAGATTATCTGAAACTGGGACTTACATTTAAAAGAGAACAGAATATAAAAGTTTGGAAAATTTGCAGCCTGACCATGTGGTAGAAAAGAAAAACGCACATTCTGGGGAGGAGTTCAAGCCTAATGCAGAAGTTTGCATAAGTAAAGAGGAACTGAATATTAATAGCCAACGCAATGGGGAAGATGCCTCTAAGACATTTCAGAGACCTTTGTAGCAGCCCCTCCCATCACAGGTCTTAGGGGGGACAAATGGTTTCAGAGGTCAGGCTCAGGACCCTGCTGCTCTCAGTCTCAGGAGATGATGCCCTGTGTCCCAGCTGTTCCAGCTCCAGCCTTGGCTAAAAGGGGCCAAGGTGCAGCTTGGGTGGTTGCTTCAGAGGGTACAAGTTGTAAGCTTTCATGGCTTCCATGTGGTGTTAAGCCTGAAGGTGTGCAGAGGGCAAGAGCTGAGGCTTGGGAGCTTCCACCCAGATTCCAGATGATGTACGAAACACCTGATGTCCAGGCAGAACTCTGCTACAGGGGTGGAGCCTTCATGGAGAACCTCTACTAGAGCAGTGCTGAGGGGAAATGGGATTGGGGACTCCAGACAGAGTCCCCACTGAGGCACTGCCTAGTGGAGCTGTAAGTATAGAGGGCCATCATGCTCTAGACCCCAGAATGGTAGATACACCAAAAGTTTGTAACTGGCATCTGGAAAAGCCACAGGCACTCCATGACAGCCCTTCAGAACAGCCATGGAAGCTTAGCCCTGCAGAGTCACAGGAAGCAGAACTACCCAAGGTTTTGAGAGCCCACCTCTTATATAAGTGTGGCCTAGATATGAGATACAGGATCAAAGGAGAATATTTTGGAGCCTCAAGATTTAATGATGGCCCTGCTGGGTTTTGGACTTTCATGAGGCCTGTAATCCCTTTGTATTTGCCAATTTCTCCATTTTGGAAAGACAGCATTTACCCAATGACCACACTCCCATTGTATCTTGGAAGTAACCAACATGTTTTTTATTTTACAAGCTCATAGACAAGAGAGACTTGCCTTGTTTCAGCTTAAACTTTGGACTTGTACTTTTGACTTAATGCTAAAATGAGTGAAGACTTTTGGGAACTGTTGGGAAGGCATGATTGTGTTTTGAAATGTGAGAATGACATGATATTTGGGATGGGCCAGAGGTAGAATGATATGGTTTGGCTCTATGTCCCCACCCAAATCTCATGTTAAATTGTAATTTTCAGTGTTGATGTAGAAGCCTGGTGGGAGGTGACTGAATCATGGGGCAGACTTCCTCCGCGCTGTTCTTGTGATGTATTTCTCATGAGATCTTGGTATTTGAAATTGTGTAGCACCACCTCCTTTACTCTCTCTCTCCCGCTGGCCATGTGAAGTGTACTTAATTCCCTTTCACTTTCCACCATGATTGTCAGTTTCTGAGGCTTAACCTGAAGCAGAAGCCTATATCCCCACAGAATCATGAACCAATTAAATCTCTTTTCTTTATAAATTACCCAGTCTCAGTTATGTCTTTATAGCAGTGTGAGAATGGACTAATACAAAAGATATCTCATTAATAACTGATGACATTCCTAGCATCCAGTTGAGGCAGAAGGAAGTCCACAACCTAGGAGTAACAAGCACACACCATAAAGCAAGATCCAGTCCAGACCAACATTAACAAAGGCTAAACCTGGCCTGGGAAAGGTTCACATTGGAGACTGCATTTAGAGCTTGAGATCGCTCAAGTTAGAGGAGTTGAGGACATACCTCAGATTTTCCTCCATTTTATGCTAGTGAAATTTAAAACCAAGATCATAGAAATTCAAGGTGACCATTCAATAATTTAACTATCTGATAAAATAAGAAGAAACACACTTTATGGAAAGATAATGGAATTCAGAGTTTATATATGTTAAAATACATAATATACGAAATATAATACATCTAAAAAGCAAAAAAAAAAAAAAAAAGAAAGAAAATCAGTAAAAGGAGGCATCAAGAGAAAAAGCAGTCAATAAAAATCAACCTTGAGATGGTTCAGGTATTACATTTAGAAAACAGAGCCTTTAAAGCGTCTATTTTAATTGTTTAAAGAACTAAGAAAAGCATGTTTAAATAATTTTAAAAATATGTGATTCTAATGAGTAGACTGATAAAGAATCTCAGCAGAGAAACAAAAACTATGAAAAATAACTGAATAGAAATTCCAGAAATAAAAACTACAATGACTGAAATAAAAAATTCATTGACTACGCTTAACAACAGATTACAGATGTTTACAAAAAGGTACAGTGATTTTGAAGACAGATCGAAAGAAATTACTCAGTTTGAAAAACAGAGAAAAAATACTAAAGAAAATAAAAGCAAACCAGAAGCATATAAAATATTAAATAACATAACATAAATGCAATTAAAGTTGCAGGTGGAAATGGGAGTGAGATTAGTACTGAAAAAATATTTTAATAAATGATGACTAAAAACAAACCCAACTACGTTGAAGATCACTTCTTACAAAGCAAAGAAGAATAAAACCACAAAGAACTTTACCTTGACAAATCAGAGGCCACAGCTGAAAACTAGAGACAAATAATAGAGATTTAAATCAACCAAGGGAAAAAGACACATTATGTATAGGGAAAATGGATGCAAATGACCTCTGGCTTCCCTCAAAAAACAAAAACAGACAGATGCCAGATGATAGTACAACAATATATAAACCCCGATTTCTGGGTTGTTTGTTTGAATAGTCACAATGTGATCACAAACTCTGTAAATACAGATGTTATTTTTAACATTTATTTTTATGTTTGTATTAATAAACCATTGATTACACATTTGCTCGTGTTTGCAGCTTTTCGTCCTTCCTGATATCTGGAACAGTCTTCCGAAATACTTATGAAAATAAAATTCTAGATCTAGAATCTTGTCATTTGGCCAAGTTCTTGATTTTTTTTTTTTTTTTTTTTTTTTTTTACTTTTCTTACCAATGAAATGAAGTACATGTGGTCTCTGACTTAATGATGGCTTGATTTAACGATTTTCAACTTTACAATGATGTGAAAGTGATATGCATTTTGTAGAAATTGTACTTTGTGTACCCATACAACTATTGTTTTTCACTCCAGTATAGTATTCAATGAGTTATGAGATATTCAACACTTTATTATAAAACAGCCACTGTGTTAGATTACTTTGTTGAACTATAGGCTAAAGTAAGTGTTCTGAGCATGTTAAAGTAGGCTAGGCTAAATTATTATGTTCAACAGGTTATGTGTTTTCAATTCAGTTTGACTCATGGTATTTTCACTTCAGATAGGTTGATTGAACATAGCCCCATTGTAACTCAAGGAGCATCCATATTAGACCCAATTATTTCTAAGACAATTGCAATCTCTGAAACACAATACAGAGTAAAGAACAAGTACTAGAATGGGAATGCATAAGAAATTCAAGATTGAGGAGTATCACATTACATGAAGCTATTATTTTTACTTTTAAATGCCTATAAATCAGAAAACCATGATAAACATATTTCTGAACAGATTTTTTCCTTCACCTTTGTTTTATCCTGAAAGAGTACAATGCCAAAATAAACAAACATGACCCATCAATGTGTCCATGTTAGCAGCCAGAAAATCAACCCTCAAATGACAGAACATGATGACCAAGCGTTTCTCATTTAGTGTCTAAAGGTAATAAACATATTTCTAGAACTTTTGTTACAAGATTAGTATGAAACTCATCTGTTGGTTGGTATTATAGCACTATTAGAAGCATATTTACTAGACAGAGTCAGCATCTCTCTTTATACAAAGAGAATGGACCAGTCAGATTTGTAGATTGTTTATTTCAGGTGATTCATGATGGTGTGTGGCACTGCCTAGGTTTTCTCATTTATTTGGTTACTTGATATGAGTCTGAGTGACAAATGGAGTGGTTAACTAATAGGAGAATATCAGTGCATCCTTCCCTTTCTTTCTCTCTCTCCTCTCTTTTCTCTTCTCTGTCTGTCACACACACACACACACACACACACACACACACACACACACACACACCAGAGCACCTCTATTTTCTGGGTAATTAAAGAAAGCTCTAATCCATATTGCAAGCAATGTCAGATTGAAATCATCTAGAAACACCTAAAAACCCTTGAGTAACACTCTATCACTATATTTGTCAAAACTACATCTTCACTTGTTATTGACAGTCTGGTCATCAAGTAGGCACAAGTTCACAATTCCAAGTATGTTATTTTCAGATTACCTGTTCATTCTTTCAGGCCCATTATTTTGCCCTTAAGTGTACTAAAAGAACCAAAAATGTTAAGTAGAACATTTAATCCACCCATCTCCTTTGCAGGAATGGAGACAGAAGGGAGATGAAACTAATACACTAATTTTCACTGTAACAGATATAACTTTTAAGATAGTCTAAAATAATTATAAGACAACCAACAGATAATATACTCAGATATTTTAAAAATAATTTAGTATACAGAAACTATGAAAATACAATAGTATCCTTTGATTGATAGGCAAATTGAATAGAGGTTTTAAAGATATATAAAGTGATTATAAAAAATTGATTTCAAAACTTGTACATTGAAAATAATGAACTTAAGAAATCACTTTACTATTTTTAGCTAAAGGGTATTGCCATTAATTTAGCTTTTGCTAAATTAGCTCAATAGAAGGATATTTACAGATTTTAAAATTGTTTATATCAAAAATGCTCAATTTAGGTTTACCAGTGATTTTTTGGTATATCTTCAACTTAGGCAGGAATTCACTTGTGGATAGAAATAAGCATTAGAGAAGAGTAAGCTAGAAATTGGCTTGAGGTTTACAAACTGAGGAAGATCAACTGGGGAATTCACCCCCTGGAGATACTAAGAAAACAGCTGGGGAGGCTGTGCTCAGAGTGTGAGAGGGATGGCATTCTGCTCAGCCATAATTCTCATAATGGCTAAGCAGGAATCTTAAGATGGGCAGCAGCTGCAATTTTGATCTCTTGAATTTTTATCTTCCAGGCTTTTAAGTCCAAGGTCATCTAGTGGACACATAGAGTTTAATTAATACAACACTCAATTGATACATATATTAATGAGTATCTATATATGGGAAGCAATAGAAAAGTCTGGATTCAGAATTATAAGTTAACATTATATTCCCAGTTACCATAAGTAACTGTTATTGGGTTATTGGGTTGTTACAGGAATCCGTAGAGTCTATGTGTTTCTATCTGTTTTCTGCCCATGAAGAAATTATTTTCTTGGCAGACATTAGGATGTGTGGGGAAAGATCAGATAGAATTACTTAAAGGAGAAATATATGTAATAAGTTGGGGATAGTTGTAAGAGCTTACTATAAGGTGCATAATTTAATGTAATTATTACAAGTGTTAACTAAGAAATATAAATATATTAACCAAGTGATAACTAGAACAGGGAAAAGATGAATTACTCTGAAGAAAATTAACCTGATTGCTTAAAAGGTAGAAATTCTGAATATAATCAAATGATATGTCATTAGAGCTATCACATCTAATGACATACCACATATATAAAAATGCATAAAATACAAGAGAAGAATAAACATCATATATTAGAATATGTTCATTGAAAACAGGTAGTTGTCAGGTTAAAATCAAAAATGTATTTTTCAATAAAGGAAAACAAAGTGGACTAAAGAGGGTGAAAGTTCAAAGTTTTAGAACTAACTGGATATCAGCAAGGATTTCTCAAGGGCTGAGAAACAGAAAGATTCAGAAAGCACACAAGTGAGAAAAGAAAGGAGCATTTATATAGAGAGGAGATGGACGAGCCCAGGGAAGGCTGTCATAAAATACACATTGCATAATGCATGATGGATCAGTTCTATTATTTAACTTTCTAAAAGATGTAACAATACAGAGATATGCTAACCATCATAGTCAGCATTAATTTACAGTGGGAGAAATAATTAGAATCTCACTTTTTCTGAAAAATGGAGTGAAAATGTAAACAATGCTTCCCTCCAGGCAAGTGCTTTATCAAGTTGACAGGTGCATTTGAATTTCCATGGGTGGGGGATATAATAGGTTATTTATGTGTCATTTTAATAGAAAGACCCAACCATCAAGATGGACAGCAGACTTTATCAGTACTGCTGTTTGCAACTAATCCTCCAATTTAGTACCCCATGAAAATACCTGCAACAAAACCTGTCCATTTTTCTTTTATACTCCATTATGGAAAAATCAATATGGGTGCTATTCATCGCAAATCTCCTGCTTGGCGGGTGCCTGAGACACAGAATGTGAAAAAGCCAGACAGTTCAGCACTCTGTGTGGCAAAGCCCATTGCTTATGATTTTATTTTGCTACATTCTACCACCCAGAATGACCCAGTTGCCCTACTATATGTTCCAGAATCTAATAGAGATCAGCCAGAGATGCTGAATCTGATTACTATAAGGGCAATTCATCTGGAGTTAGTTTTAGAGCTCAGACCAGGAGCTAATTGACTTCCCAGCTAGACAAATTTAATTTTTATCGATTTTTATCAGTCAAATGTGATTAATAACTGATAAATTCAGTAAATAATAATTTAACCAAACCACACATAAATAACACAATGACTGAATACTTCACTATTTAACCAAGTCATTGAAAACAGTCTGACTACCTATTGTCCAGGAACATGGTCTTCATTTGTTTATCTTCCAAATCTCCTTGGCCAGGTTTAATACCCAAAATAAGATGTTAACTGGGAAACAATTCTACTACATCCCAAAATAAATATGTATGAATAGAATGTCATGGAGTTCATGACTGTCAACTACAAAGCCATCCAAGACTAATTATCAAAAGGCTGGAAATTCAACACCTTCCCCACGGAAGCACCTTAAAGGCAGAACATTTACATGATTTCTCTTTGTTTTCCTCCAAATCACTAAAATTACATGTTTGTCTAGTATTTATTAATGAGTATTTAACAGAGCAAAAGTTCAAATATTAATTTTTCCTATATGTTAGCAAAAGCTAGATTATAGAATAATATACCCAAAACCCCAAACAACTCATAAATGATTCCTAGCCATCAGTCTTTTAATTGACCTAAATTTAGATCAGTTGAATGTATTGCATGGAGAGCTTGGGCAGATCTGACAGACTGGCTCACTCAACATATACTCCAGACACTAACATGTGCCTCCCAGGAATACAGGAGAGGAAAGCCTAAGACTGTATTTCTCAGATCCCCTTTTAGCCATGATCTCCCTTTATAAATTTCTTTCTTAAACTATTCATGGGATTTCTGTTCCCTGCAATTCATAACCCAAACCAACAAGAAATCCAAGGATTGCCCCAAGATTTTTTGCCCATTAAGTGATAAACCATCATTCCTATTTCTGAAATCAAGTTTTCTGTGTCATTTTAGACTTAAAGGTTGGAATTCAAAAATTATCAGCTCATAATATCTCCTTATTAGCAACTTCTGTTACTTTAATTACTTTCTAAAAATCAAACATATATATATATATATATATATGCGCAGAGTCTCAATCTGTTGCCCAGGCTAAAGTGTAGTGGCATGATCTTGGCTCACTGCAACCTCTGCCTCCTGGTTCAAGCAATGCTCCTGCCTCAGCCTCTTGAATAGGTGGGATTACAGGCACATACCACCACACAGGCTAATTTTTGTATTTTTAGTAGAGACAGGGTTTCACCATATTGGTCAGGCTGGTCTCAAACTCGTGACCTCATGATCCACCCACCTCAGCCACCCAAAGTGCTGGGATTACAGGTGTGAGTCACTGCACCCGGCCAAGGTACTATATTTTATCAGTGCCTTTCTTCTATCATAATAAGGCATCTACACATCTGCAAGCATTATCAGAAATAAGCTGATACTATTAACCATTAGGCATTGCCTCAATTAAATATTTATTGAGTACACTACTGTATTCCAGGCACATTCACAAAGGATGTTATGTAAATAAGGACAGCATTCATAAAAAGAAAACTTTCTGCAACATATGCATTATTTTCTTGATATTTGATGTTGGAGCAAAGCAAGCAACCTCACATATATAGGCTTTTCCTGTTTTGATGTGGACAGGAGTGATCTGGAGCGTAGTCTTATGAGACCTGTTGATCACGTTTGATATAGGCAGAACAGCTGTGTCAAAGGACCAGAAGAAATTTATCAGTGCACTATTTTTATTGGGCCCAATTCTAAGGACTATTTGATTCCAACAGTTCCTCAGGTGACAATAAAACTGATTCATTTGGAGGTAAATAAATTCTCTGATATAAACAAACTCTTTGAGAAGTGATGTTACCTCTGAAACTTTTTGATATGTAGAAATGTCTCATATCATATAAACACACATATTTTTTCAAGGGTTCTATATATGCTTCTAAATCTACCAAACAATTGAGCAATTAATTGTAACTGTTACTCTCTGTTCTATGATTGTTTTATGTGTTTAATTTTTGTCTTACACTCCTGGCTAGTAAGCTTCTTTACTATCTACTTTATATGTCTTTATATCCTTCAAGGTATTTACTGCAGAGCTGGACAGAGCAAACAGCTCGATTAATGCCAGATTCACTGTCAAGGATATTTGGTACTTTCAATGATTTTTTTTCAAAGAGTCAAGCAGGTTCATATTTCTATGATGTCTTATTAGTAGGATTTTAGTTTCACTGTCCCCTTGCAATGAACTGCAGAAGCTCCTTCATTAATGAGCCAAAATTGCACATTCAGAACACAGCTTCTAGCAATATCAACTGTGGGATCAATGTAACCTTGAAGAATTCATGATAACTGCAACAGTGCTGAGAAAGGGCACGTGATGAAATGTAGGGATAGAAGCTTTATTGATACACGAAAGATTGTACCTGAATTTTCATCCATTTTTCAATCATGACACCATTCATTCATTAGATATCTTATCATGCTATATTGCTATATCATGAGATATCTTACTCTGGATTTTCTGAGTAATTTTAATCCCTGCCTTTTTTGTCATGTGAGAGATCAATATTCTCTGGGCCCAGGTGATATGATTATTTGTAGGTAGCTGCTGTGTTTTATTTTAATGATTATTGGAATGCATGTGTTCCTAAGGAAAACTAATCATTTTCATTGAACTATTTTGACATCATTAGGTATAACACAGTGAAAATGAACACTTACTGGACTCTGACCAGAAAAATCAGGGTCTGAATGGCATTTCAGTTACTAACAAAAGCTGCCTGAGCCTAAACTTTCCCATTAGGAAAATGAAAATAATAGCTTACTTGGGATGTTTAGGCAAATTTGAAACATGAAAAACTGAGTGAAATTAAGTCTATAGTTTTGCCTTTATTATCTTGGAATAATTATTCTTTTTAGAAACTAGGTAATTATACTTAAGTAATTTAGCAAGTGAATGTTACTAATGATCACAGGCTTCCAAAAATACATAAACATTCAATGCATGACATTTAAGTTAGAATTTTGTTTACAGAATAATTTAGAGTAAATGTAACAAAGTGATATTTATAAGTTGATTGTTTTCTCTAGGCAGGATTCCAAAATAATCTGAGACTTATTCCACTGGTATTGACGTGATTTCTTTATATTAGATCTTGGGTTTCCTTCCTTAAAGCAACTGCCACTTCTAGGCACATTTCTTCTAAATACAAATATCAAAATTGAATGTCTCTTATATTTTGCTTTCTATTCTTAATTGCATGCTGAATGCTGCTTTTCCTCTATTGGAAGCTACCTACCTTGGACCTACATGTGTCTGTGCAAAGATCACCAATGAATGTCTACATTCAAATTCAGCTTTAAACATATTTTTTAAAATCCTGCTATAAGACCACCAGCTTGGCTGCTTCCAAAATATCTCATTTTTCTTCCCTCTCCCTGATTTCTCACCACTCTTAAATTCTAAATTTCTTCAGAATTCAGAAATTGAGGCCACGGCATGAATGTCACCTACTGTGTGGGAGACTTCCTAAGGACAACCCGCCTCATTGTGTCTTCTTAGTTTCAGGACTTTGGCACATATAGAATGAAATGATAAACAAAGCGGCCCTCTTTGATGATTTTTTAAAACTCATCTCCTACCCACTTTCATAGGGGACCATATTTGAACTATACACTACACACTCAAGTAGAAACAATGAGAAGGAAAGCTGCATTTTGAAGGCCAAATATCACTTTTGTGTTTATCTTAATGTACATCCTTAAGTTCATATTGGAAATAAGATGATTCTTTTGTCTTGGGGAAATAATTTTACTGGACCATTTGTGTACTGAAGGGAAAAGTCATGGTTCTTTTTGAAATTAAGGCCTCTGAAAACATGTGAGCAAACTGCTGAATAAATAATATAAATTGTTGTCTTCATTGTGTACAGTTGTATTTTCTAGACTGTTTCCTGTTGGAAAACTATCTTTATTTTTATCTTCTTGAGTGGCATGGCAGTGAGTGGACAGGAAGTAAGCACTGGTCACTCCCTAGTGGGAAAGAACGCTAGTGTGGAGGGCCAGCAAGGAGATGTGGCCAAAGGGACATATGGGAAGGTCATGGTCTTGTGAATCTTTTAAAAATAAGCTAAGCTACATTAAAAAAAAAACCAAACAAACAGCTAATTTGCTCCCATTACCCAGGTTCATATGAACAGATATCAGGAAGTCAAGGAAGGGAAATAAAAGTGTGTTTTATCTTCATGTCACATAGGGAGAGATAAATGTCTCTATGTTCTATTCATACATGGACCTTTAAAAAGATATTATTCATAAGCACAGGCCAGTTCTTAATCTTAAATTTAGCCACTTATGAAATTTAAAAAATAGTAGCTATACTTTAACAATCATCAAAGAATAAGAAAATGTTACAGCTCAGATAGCAAAAGACACAGAACCAGGGAAATGTAAAGGAAGACAGAATGCCCAGCAGTTTATAAAATGAGATGACAGAACCAATTAGTAAATGGAAATTCTGGGAATACCAGAAAACAGTAGAAATTCTTCTATTGAAAGAACAGGAGTCAGACTAGATTTTTAAAATTCAAATACAAGCTGCTCTCAAGGAAATAAAAAGCAATATGAAAAGGTCAATAATAATAGCATTTTTATTTATTGAGCACTTGCAATGTGCCAAATGCTCTTCTAATTGCTTCAGTGGATGCCCTCATCCAATATGTAAGTGGTATTATTGTCAGTCGCTGTTGATTTCTGCTCTTTCTGTCTAAATAGACCCAACTTTTATTAAGTTATCAGATTGACCAATAAAGTGTTCTTGCTCCTGAAGATGAGACATATTAGTCTATGGATGCTAAGTCTTAAACTGCAATAATACTTTTGCAGCTTTGCATAAGGCCAGTCTGAGGATGAAGCTAACATATAGAGGAGACACAGAAGAGGAATTTCAAAGAAATTAAGCATGATATAGAATAAAGTCAAACTCATTTGAGTTCGGTTCAGCTAAACGATCCTAACTGACGTACTCATTTTACAGATAAAGAAATGACAGAGAGTTAAGGAGGCATAGTTAGTATTTAAAATCTTCTAGTTTTTCTCCAAATTTGCACTTACATCTGGCATTATTATACTAAAAAAGATTCACAAAAGCATAACAATAGTATGTGTGGGAATTCCAATTGCATAAAAAATAGTCTTTGAGGCAAAAAGAAAAAAATGAATCATTCCATATCCCTAAAAGGTAAAATCATGGCCCTGATTGCTAATTAGCTCTGGAATTTTAAATCCAAAATTCTTAGATATGTAAGAGAGCTATAATGTCATTACAGAAGAACTCCTAAACATTTATTTGAGTTTTTGATATTTCAAGTGTTCAAAACAATGACATGTATTGTAATATGCTAATAAATAAGAATTGAATTAATGGATACTCAAAAAAAATATCAAATTGTAAATTCCACAAACAGAGAATAATCTTTTTTTCAGTGTACATTAAACAGTCATAGAAATAATCATGTGTTAGACCATGAAGAAAAGCTTCAATAAACTTTTCAGTGAAAAAATATGCAAGACACATACATTCGCAGACTAGAATATGCTGGAAATTAATCATGTGAATTTAAATGAAAATTGTTTGGAAATTTAAAACTTAACACTGCAACAACAAATAGCATCTTCTAAATTCATAGTAGGTCAGAAAAGAAATCAAAACCACCATATTAGAAAATAAGAGTTGAATAGCATATAAAGAAATATAAATCTCTAAATAATTATAGAAAGATTTATGAACACAAATGTTTTAAATGCCTAATTTAAAATCAAGTTAGAGGTAGGGCACAGTGACTCCGGCCTGTAATTCCAGCACTTTGGGAGACCAAGGTGGGTGGGTCACAAGGTCAGGAGTTCAAGACCAGCTTGGTCAACATGGCAAAAACCCATCTCCACTAAAAATACAAAAATTACCCAGGTGTGGTGGCACATGCCTGTAATCCCAGCTACTTTGGAGGCTGAGGTAGGAGTATCACTCGAACCCAGGAGGCAGAAGTTGCAGTGAGCTGAAATCGTGCCACTGCACTCCAGCCTGAGTGACAGGTAAGACTTCATCTCAAAAAAATCAAGTTAGAAAAAAGAGCACACTTAAAGAAAACATAAACAAATATAAAAGTAAAAATTAAAGAAATAAAATTTATACATTAAACCAAGAACACATGTAAACAGGACAAAGTAAGACAGATAATTCTTGTCTAATCTAGACAAGGGAGAAAAAATAGGTAAAAATAAATGTAATTTAATTTATAACAAGAAAGAGAATGTGTCACATGTAGTGTCTAACTGGATTTTTAAATGGGCATTTAAAACATTTGTGTTCTTGAAACTATAAGTATTTACAAATTTATATTTCATTTTATGTTATTTTACTGTTATTTTCTAAAATTGTATCACATGTAGTGGAAGAAGCTAAGTTCTCTACCAAGTTGTGCCTACTTCCCTCTGGGTTGACAACAATAGGACCTGTTTAGTCAATTGGTGCAGTAGGATTGCAGAAGTCTATTTACAGGGGGAGCTGAGGAGTGTCTTCAGGAAGTACTCATGCTAAAGGAAGGCAAGCCTGGTCCATTAACACAGCCTTGGTCAACAGAAAGAGCTGGTTCTGGATATAGCACGGTCTTACTCATCCTGACTTGTCTTCAACTCCAGCCTCATGTCAATTCAAAATGAAGTCACATGCAGTGCCTCAGGTTTATTTTGAGGGTGTCTTAACCAAGTACAATGGTCAGGGGGCCACCCCAGACATCTTGAATGAGATTCTTCTCTGCTGTTTCCTGGGTATCCTTATGAAGAGTATATAATACCAAAGAAGATAGAAAGTTACCTCTTAAATTCCAGTTCCCCTAATGATTTTGTGTCTTGAGGACACTATAACTTTTGAATCTGCATCAGTGATCAGAGGGAATTAGCAGCAATACCAAGAGAAATGGCATTGGCTAGGAGATAATGGGCTTTGCAAAGTGGTATTCAATGGAGAGGAAGGGCCAGGAGCACAACTGTCAGTCCCAGAAGGCCAAGGCAGGCAAAGGGTAACATCAGATGCCATGAATTGACAGGTCCTGTTTCTGAATACCCAGCACTCCCTGAAGGTATGCAGAAATAACTTAGAGTATTGTGGGGGTGGAGGTTATCATGGCAAGAAAGTGTGTACACTAAACAAATACAGGTCCTGAAAATGGAGGTGTTTTCTATTAACGTAATGACATCAAACTCTGTCACTACATTTATAGGTCTCAACAAAGATGAAAATCTTCTGAGAAAATGTAAATCTCCCCCAAATGAGCCAAAGAAACAAGAAGAAAACTGCAATAACCAAGAAAGAAAATAAATATATTACCAAAATTATTTCAAAAAAGCTCTAGGCAAGAGCACTTTATTAGTGATTACTATATAATATCTTTCAAAAATGAAATTATGCTCATGATATTTAAACATTTTCCAGTCTCAAAAAGGTAATTTTTATAGAAGTAGTATAATCATAAAATCCAAACCAAATATAGATTAGAAAGAAATAATAGTACAAATTCCCTTATTACTATATGATATTTTAAACCTTAATAATTATTAGGGAAAGTATTTGGTAGTGTAACAAAAGAATTTTCTCCCTTAACCAAGTAGGTTTCTCTTCAAAATACAAAATTATTTCAGTAATGGTAAATATATTACCATAGTATCTACAGCAATAAGCTGAAAGGAAAATATATTCTAAAACCTCAATAAAATTAAAAGATATTCAATAATATTCTAAAAATACTTTTCATTAAATTCTTAAGAATTGCCAGGTGTGGCTCACACCTGTAATCCCAGCACTTTGGGAGGCCAGGGCAGGTAGATCACTTGAGGTCAGGAGTTTGAGACCAGTTTGGCCAACATGGTGAAACCTCATCTTTATGAAAAAAAATTAAAAAGTAAATTTAAAAAATTAGGCTGGGCACAGTGGCTCACGCCTGTAATCCCAGCACTTTGGGAGGCCAAGGCAGGTGGATCATGAGGTCAAGAGATTGAGATTTTCCTGGCCAACATGGTGAAACCCCGTCTCTACTAAAAACACAAAAATTAGCTGGTTGTGGTGGTGCACGCCTGTAGTCCCAGCTACTCAGGAGGCCGAGACAGGAGAATCACTTGAACCCGGGAGGCAGAGTTTGCAGTGTGCTGAGATCACGCCACTGTACCCCAGCCTGGGTGACAGAGTAAGACTCCGTAACAGGAAAAAAATTAAATAAATAAATACAAATAAATTCTAAGAAAAGTAGTAAGAAAGGGACTCTTACTTAACATAAAAATAATTATTTACCTTAACTCAAGAGCCAACATAATCCCCAGCAATGAAACACAGGAGACACTTCAATTTAAATTAAAGAGCAACTAAGTGATATTTGTTATCACTAGTGCTGTTTGTTATAAAATTATGGTAAATTCCATTCAGTGAGACATGAACTGAAAAGCAGGAATAAAATCACTGGAGAATAAGAGGTGGGCAAGAATTGCCTTATTCTTCCAGACAACTATAGGGAATAAATAGAAAGAAAAAAAAAAGGTCTATTTTTACTTTAGCAGCAGAGTACAGAAATCAGATACAGCACAAACATCCAGCGAAATCGGTAATTTTCTATTTAAGAGAAAAAGCAGTTAAATGATCTAATGTAAATATTTTATTTAAAGTAAATTTAAAATACCTAGGGTGTATCTTAAAATGTATCCAGCCCGTATAAGGAATACAATACTATTTCCTTGAGAGACTTAAAAAAGAAAATATTAATTGATTAATATGCTTGGGATACAGAATGCAAGTTATAAATGTTTTGGGGATTAATGTTGTTCCTGAACTAGAAGTTTATTTAAAAAATATATTCACAAACTAAGTTATACAGACAGTTCTCACTCTACATAGTACTTGGTTAACTAAAACTTAGGTACATGAGAGCAATATCCTTGCTTTGGTATGAATCTCAATTAACTATGCCAAGGGAGGACTGCTTTTAGTTTTCAAGAAAATCCAGTTAAATTCCTGATGACATTTTTCTTTCTAACCCTGGCAACATAGTCCTAAAGTTCATCTAAGAGAAAAAATAGGCAAGCATATGTAATAACTTTCAAATGGCAGAACAATGAGGATAGGATTGTATGACTACACAAAAAAATTAACAAAAAATATTAAAATATTATGGTCTACAAGAATTGGTAATGGACATGATAAACTACTTATAATTTACTTTGCTTCTTTTTTCTATTTGAGAGTTAGTAATTTTTTTAAATTTATCAGAGATCAGTAAAGGCCCTGGTGTATATATATGTAAAGCAAGTAAATTATTAAGGGTTGTGTGTGTGTGTGTGTGTGTGTGTGTGTGTGTGTGTGTGTATCTTTAATATCAGAGAGAAGCACGACTAATAGAGAAGAGATTCCTCACTGGATTCTCATGATACCACATGCCAAAATAAATTCCTAGGAATGTAAAAGTCTTAAATGTTTAAAGTAAAGCTATTTTTACAAATTAGCATAGTTTTTAGACTATTTAATTTTGGAGAGGAAAAAAAGACTTAAGAATCATAAAAACAATGAAATTCTGAAAGAATTCAGAAAGAAAAACTGTTTACTAAGAATTACAGCTCATTTAAAAATCATAGTTATTATTAAAAGGTCAGTGACAATGGGAAACATGTTTGTAACAAAAAAAATAGCAACAGAAAACTAGTATAGCTGAGGTCTATAATAATCTCTGATAAATTTTTAAAAATTACTAATTCTGAAATAAAAAATTAAGTGTCATAAGTGAATAATTCACAGAAGAAATACAAATAGGCATTAAATATGTGGAAAACTTTAGGTTCATAGCAATAAAAATACAGATTAAGATAATAGCAATTTATTTCAAATTAGCAAAGTTTTTTTTTTTTTTTTTTTTTAGAATGATACTGAGTGCTGGCAATGATGAGTTAGAATGTATACTTTCCTATGCCGCTAGTGATAATATAAGCTATTGTGTTCTTAGAGAGTAGTTTGATATCAGGTCTTCCAAACTTTTTGATCTTTGGAGTCGCTGATCATATTTCCAGAAAATGAATCTAAGAAATGTATCACATATGTGAACCAAGAGTTATGTATAAAATGTTGTTTAAAATTTATAATGATATAAAGTTAAGAGGAAATCACTTAAGTATTCAATAATGAGAAATAAATTATATCATTGTTGGTACTTTCATGCAATGAACTATTATATAAATATTAATATAGTTTCAAGTTCCTTTAATAATCCTGGAAAATGTTCTAGGCATATTGAAATATATATATATGTAGAGAGAAAGACAGAGAGAGCAAGCGAGGGAGGGAGGGAGGGAGGGAGGAAGAGAGAGAGAGAGAGAGAGAGAGACAGAGAGACAGAGAGAGAGAGAGAGAGAATGAATTGCCCAAATCACAAATATTTGCAATTTTCTCAATTCTGTGGAATTTTGTGTCAACTGAGTATGACTGTGATAAATATCTCTAATATTTTAAGTCCTTTCCTGGGGAAGATACACTGACATTAGCTACACTATCACGCACACACCTTCGCTAGTTTTTTTTCTTTACAAGGCCTCTGACCATTGCCCATAGAACTGTTGTTCTGTTGTGTTCTCCCTATCATGTCAGACTTCTTTTAACATTGTCTACCTGGACTTTAAACACCATCTAGGTGATGATAACTCTCAGATTTATATCACTTTTCTGGACTTTCCCCCAAGCTACAGACTGTGGATTCAACTGTCTATGTGACATCTGCATATTGACATCTATTAGGCATCTCAAGTTTAAAATGGATGGAATGAAACTACTGATACAGGACTACCAAAATTTTGGTGAGATTATGGATCATTTTTATTTCCTCCTGTATACTTTGGTATTACTCTCCAACATTTCCTAAGACAAGCATGTATTGTATTTAGAATCAGAAATTCAGTAAAGATCATTCCAAAATAAATATCTATCTCAAGAAACAAAGGTCCTCACTTTGAGACACATGAGCATATTTGCCCAGTTTAAGAAAGAAATCCTGTTTCTTTAAATTCAAGTTCTGTGTTGGAGCCGCCACTGGGAGGTTGTGCTGAATTTTCCCCATTAAGCGATTTCCTAAGGAGAAACCACCTGATCAAGCACTCACTGCACCATTTCTTCAGATTTTTAATTTCAAAATATTTCACTTGGCAGAGGCAGACCAGGGAGCCCTGTCAGTGACTGCTGGTATTTGGCAATGACATTGGAAACACAGGAAGGAACCAAGCACAGAGCAAGCCAGCACACTTTAATCAGCTCCTAGCAGTGGAAGAGCCAAGATTTACAAGGGCCTCACACCCCTAGGTATAAGCAAAGTGACACACTCCAGTGTAGCTGTGAGGTTTTATAGCAGTGTTATCACTCAGAGAACAGAGACATAAATGCAGAGGAGTTGGAAGAAAAGCACATAATGTTTTCACACACTAAGCTTAATTTCAATATTGTTTCATGCTCCTGGGGCTTCATTATGAATGACTGTAAAACTTCATCGTTTTGAAAATTAGTGGATTGCAAGGAAATTGCATCTTTGATGACTCTGGTGCAATGGGTTGATATACTGGTAGCTTGGCCTCACACCAGGGCATGCTAAGTTTGCCCTAGTTTCAGGGAAAAGATCTGCAGAAAATGACAAAAGATAACAGAAAAGTTCTTCTTTTCTTTTGCATCCAGCACAAACCAAATTTAAAAAGAGAAAGAAAAAACAAAACAAAGGAAGAAAATAAAGAAATGCACAATGACAACAATATTCTAAGGAGTTATGCCTGTAATTTAAAAGTAGCTCTAGGGTATTTCTAACTTACATGACCAGTCTGTGCTGTATGGGGGTAGGGTGACACATGTAGCATTTGAACTTGACAGCATTAGACAGATAATGTTTCTATAATCCCCCCCATTTCTGACAATTTCTTGTTGTATAATATATTGTATCTACAGCTGTTCTACATTCAGTGGCCATAAAATCATCCATTTGTGTAATCTCAGGGCAAAAAGCACCACAAAGAGAAGCAATGGGACTGGGAAAATGATCCATCTTCATTTATGCATTTAAAATTTTTCTCACTGTGAAAGCCTGGTGAGGTGGATATCTTCTTGTGAAAACCACAGAGAGCCAGCTGCCTCTTCCTAGTCCAACAAACATCAGTACAGACAATAACATTAAGGATTCATAATCCCACATAGAAGTACACGACATTATCCTAACTAAATTTTGTCTTTTTACAACCCCAAGACTTATTAATACATGGGATAAAAAGCTATGGGAGCTCCAGCTTCCACAGTGTGTGTGATGTATATTGTATTCCAGCTGTTCAATTTGGAGGCTTTTGTCCCAGATTCATCAAGTTCTGGTGGAAATAAACAGAATGTGAGTATCTGATTCTTATAGTTTTTCTAAGCATGCTTTTCTCATTTCTCCTTTCTTAAATGACAAAAAGATTGCCTAAATCACAAACATTTTCAATTTTCTCAATTCTATGGAATTTTATCTCAACTGAGTGTGTTTTACCTCCAGAGTATGATAAATGCCTCAAATATTTTAAGTCCTTTCCCGGGGAAGGTACACTGACATTAGCTATACCATCACCCACACACCTTTGCTAATTTCCTTTTTCTTTGCAAAGCCTCTGACCATTGCCCATAGAACTGTTGTTCTGTTGTCTTCTTCCTGTCAACTGTCAGACTTCTCTTAACATTGTCTTCCTGGACTTTAAACACCATCTAGGTGATGATAACTCTCAGGTTTATATCACTTTTCTAGACTTTCCCCCAAGCTACAGACTTTGGATCCAACTGTCTATCTGACAACTGCACATTGACATCTGTTAGGCATCTCAAATTTAACATGAGTGGGATACAACACTGATTTCCACCCCACCCTGCTCCTTTGTAAAGGAAGTTCCCAGGCCTTCATCATCACTGCAGCACATGGTGCTGCAACATCCACAGTTGCTCAGACATAATGCCTGGGTGCCATTTTGCACTTCTTTTTCCTTCACATTCTAAATCCATCCAATCTGTCAAAGCTAGTTCACAGAGACTTTTGGAATAGCTCATTCATTTACTGCTCTTTAAAAATTGCTCTCCTGTTACTCTGCTCCTCTCCAAAGAGTCAGAAGAGATACTTTAGAGAGTCTTCTGGTCATTGAAGCAATCTACTTCCTGGTGACTGCACGCTATGCTGAGATCAGCAGCTGATGTAACTGACAACATGATTCTCTGCATGGTTAGAGGTTAGTGGGGGTCCAAGGATAACTCGGCCATCCCTTAACTCTTATTGAGACTGTGTGACCCCTCTAAGTTTCTGCAATTATCTTCATTCAAGCCCTGGCCTTGTGATTTTATTGCACTGTTTTCAAATTCACCTACTCTTTTCCTTTGTCATCTTAATTTTATTATTGACCCCATGGAGTAAATTTTCATCTCACAGAGTTTTCAGTTCTAGAATTTTCACTTGGTTCTTTTTTACAATTCTACTTCTCTACTGAAAGTGTTTATGCTTCCATTTATCCCAGACTTTACCTTTACTTCATTCAGGATGATCAACATAGATGATTTAAAGGGTCTCCAAAACACGAGTTACCTGAAAGTTAGCATCTATTGATTATGTTTTTCATAAGAATTTAGCCTATTTTCCTGGTTTTTGCATATTGAGTGACTTTGGATTGCACCCGTGAGTTTTCAGATACCTCCGGAGAAGGTGGATGTTTGCTTTTGTTTTAGCAAAACAATCAACCCAGGCAGTTCTGCCTCAGCTTTTGGTGGTGGTTCCAATGCCAGTTGAACTCTCTTTGACATTGCTCTGCTGTTTGGATCTAATGCATGCATGTGCCATCAGTATGGTCTACAATTTGGACTTTATTGTTTACCTCCCAAAGCTCTGGTATTGTTCTTTGGATTTGTTCCATGCATGCACAAGTTGGTGGTGAGCTCAGAATTATGTCAATTCATACACAAGATACCTCCCATCCTAACATACAAATACATCTGCACACCCTCTTCTGCAAAGTCCATTTATTCTGGTTTCTCTGTCCAGAGCTAGAGATGTTCTCTCAGGGTTTTTGAGGCCTCTTCTAGATATCTCATATACTTATAATGACATAATATATAGTGTACTGACTTTTGTTACTGTGTAACAAATTACTACCAACTTAGCTTATAACAGTACCCATTGTTGCCTCACAGTTTCTGTAGGACAGAAGTCCAGGACAGTTGGGTCCTCTGTTCAGAGTCTTAACAGGCTATAATCAAGGTGTTCGGTCAGACTGTGTTTGTATCTGGGGCTCAACTAGGGAAGAATCCATTTCCACATTTATTCAGGTTTTTGAAAGAATTTGGTTCCTTGTGGTTGTAAGACTGAAGTCCATGCTTTGTTCCTGGCTGTCCGCTGGAGACTGCTTTACCTCCTTGAGCCTTACCACAGGGTCCCCTCCATAGGCAGCTCAGAACAGGTTTCTTCAAGGTCAATAAAAGGATCTCTATCACTTGAAACCTCTCTTTTCAAATAAGATCAGGACTCTCTTTACTAGGGCCCACCTAATTAGCTCAGACCCACTCAGGGTAATTTCCGTTTTGATTAACCTAGTTACATTTGCATAATCTCTTCACCTTTGCCATATAACATAACTTAAGCACAGCAGTGACTAACCCATCATATTCACTGGTCCGTTCTAAACTCAAGGCTGGGGATTACACAGAGTGTGTGCACCAGGAGGAGGAATTTTAATAGCAGTCTTAGGATTCTGCCTACCACAGTGATATTTTTCATATGGTACCTTTCATTTAGCATAATGTTTTTGAGGCTTATTTGTCTTCTATTAGATTTTAGTAGTTCATTTCTTTTTATTGGTGAATAAAATTAATATACTACATTTTGTTAACTCATTTACCAGTTGATGAAAATTTAAACTATTTCTATAATTTTGGCTATTGTATACAGTAACTTTATAAACATTTATGTAAATGTTTTTTTTTTCCTAGGTAGATGCCCAGGGGTGGAACTTCTGGGTTGTACAATAAATTTAAAGATAAGTAAATCTTAATAAAGGGTGCCATTCCTGGACTCATATATCCTGATTTCAAATCCTAATTCTATTCTTACTAACTGTGTGGTCTTGAGCAAGGTATCTAACCTCTGTGTTCAAGTTTTTTATCTGTAATGCTTTCGTAACGCTATGACTCTGAGAACTAAATAATAATCCATGGGAAATGCTTACGCATAGCTTGACACAGAGCAGACACTCTAAACTACTGTGGATACTCATTCTGAAAGCCCAGTAGGCATTTGATATGTATTTGCTGATTGACTAACAGGTTGAAGACTCTTTCTCCCAAATAATCTGTATGATATATATAGTTTCTGAGTATGATTTCTGTGGAATTGTGGTTCAGATTTCTTTTCCCATTTCTTAGCGGCACAGTCTGTGTTTGGGAATAACTCTATGATTGTTTCCTTCAAGAGGATTTGTCAAATAGCCTGACACCCTCAAAGATTTCCTGATAAACCTTCCCCTTTCTTTTCCAAAATTACAAAGACAAACAACGAGATATTCCCATTTCTATAATGACTTTTTAAAATAGAAGTTGACACACTTATAATTTTGTTCCCACATGGGATTTTTGATATTCTGACCTGTAACATCAAATAAACCCTGAGGTTTTTGTTTTTTTGGTTTTGGTGTTTTTTGAACTATAGGCTGGTGGTCTGTCTGGGATACAGTTTATGTGTGAGGGAAAAATAAAATTTTATTTGCTGCCTGCAGACTAAATTCTTTTAAAGAAGAAAGTTTATTGATGTTGTAAGCAACATGACGCCTTCTTGGGATAAAGGATGACCTGGGCTCAAGCCACCTCTCCCACCTTCCTCTCTTTTGTCACATTCTTTTAATTAAGAGATCTGCTGATTAAAGTTCATTAGTTGGTACAGTTCTTAGCTTTAGCAAAATAAGGTTATGTTTTAAGAAATCTAACAGGCTCAAGATGTCATGTTAAATCAGAGCATCTTTCCTTTTTAAGGTTTCATCATTTAGGTAGCATATTAAACCCTTAACATTTCTTCAAATTATTTCCTTACTATGACTCAACAATATGATAACTGCACCTTCCTCTGTTTCCTGATTTTATGAAATATGTAATTCCTATTGGAGGAAGGTCATAATAGTTTACATGGTATTTCTATATCTCAAGCTTATCATGGGGTAATTTTGTTCCCAGAAAGAATATAACTTGATTCCTCCTGAATTCAGATTGTTCATCCTGTCAGTCACCATAGTTTTGTGAATCACCTCAGGAAAACAAATGCGTCTCTCAGACCAGAAAATGAACTCCATAAAGATCCTAGTTTGCCACCATCAAGGACCCTAGGAGATCATTTTCAGTCTTATGGGTTATAAAGAGTTTCCTTTGTTTAAAAGCAAACTGGGAGTTAAAAAGCAAGGAAGTAGGAAGTTCCTAAAAATTATATGAGGTCTTAGAAGTAAAGGTGTCGTAGCTGTGTCTCCAAAGTGATAATAGGGCAGGGGTTTGCCACTGAGTAAATGAGCAATGGGAGGATTATAAACTGTGGTTTGTAAGCTTGAAATTTTTTACATTTTCATCTAGTTTCCCTGCTGTTCTAAGTACTTAATAAACTCTTTTGGAAGTTCAGGCCTGCTTGAGCTACATTGAACTATTCAACAACAGCAGAATTTCTCCATACTTCTATTACAGTTTGAAAGTGGAAGACAGCCCTGCATTTTAGCCGGCAATAGCAGCAGTAACTCAGTTGAGAGCTCCAAAAAGGAAAATGACTTTGAAGAAGACACTTCTGGTGTCATATGATTCAACCATATCTGGAGATCACCTGTCGATGATAAAATCTTACAGATTTTCTGTATGGACTAAGAAAGAATTTTTTCATACCACCCTTCCCTAATGTGGTCACTGATGTTTCAACTCCTACAAAACAGAATTAATATTATGTTAATGATTATCTCAACTTGTTTTTTTCTTTTTTTCAAAATGTTTTTGATTTCTATCTATTCCAATAAGACAGTATGCTCTTTGATGTTAGGAATGTGACTTAAAATTTGCTATTTCTCACGAGAATTATCACATATTGTGTAATATACACAGTCAACATTTATTTTATTATTATTATTATTTTTGAGACTGAGTCTCACTCTGTTGTCCAGGCTGGAGTGCAGTGGCATGATCTCAGTGCACTGCAACTTCCACTTCCCGATTAAAGTGATTTCCCTGCCTCAGTCTCCCAGGTAGCTGGGATTACAGGCACCCAACACCATGCCCAGCTTAGTCAATGTTTTTTAAAGGTAGATTGTAATCTAGATTTTTAAAAACTATTATTAATTTTTAATTTAATTGACTAAGTTATCATATTCAACAAATTACTGACCTTTGTCCTCATTTCTTTTGTGAAATATACCTAAATGTCATATTGTGCATTATTATCAGATTGAAATAGCTGTAATGGAAAGACAGAACAAGGAAACTTAAGTCAAAAGAAAAGTTTCAGTCTAGGCTTGGCCTCTTACAAGTAACGTAATCCAAGTCCTGGAGCCTCCTGTAAGCCTTCATTTAAGTACTAAATAGCAAAATAAAATATTCCTCTTAGAGTTGTGGCAATTCATTGAAACCACATATGTGAAGGTGCTTTATTAAGTTATTTACAGTAGCAGAAGTAGTAGCAGCTACATCTATTAGCAACTAGAAAGGCGCTTTCATACATTTAGCTGGAGAAGATGTTCTTTAATGGGAACATTAAAAGCATTCCACGTTAAAAACTAAACTTCATAAAAGGAAGTAATATAGCATGCCTTAGCTGTATCTTATAATAATGTTAACTGCAGTATCCATGGTTACATTCACTGATATTAAATTCCTTATAGAAGTTTATCCTAAGGAGGGTCCCTAGTATTTCAAACAGAAGAGACGAAATAGTAATAGGGGAAATGGAATGGTTGATCGTGGCAATTTGAAAGCAAGTAATTTTCCATCTTCCTTTAAGAGAACATTGCCATTCAATACTCTCGTGAAAGAAATACATCATTCATGTATTTGATGATAAATAAGTGAAAAAGCCAATAATACCTTTTTTTTAAAGAAACACTAAGACTGCTCATGTTGTAGCTTCTCCAATGGATCAATTCTATTTAACAGAGTGTGTCAGGTTTTCAACCTGCTGTTCAAAAGCCAATAATGTGTAATCCCTAAAAAGCATCATCTATGCTTCCTACAAAGCTTCCTTTCTTAAACTAAAACTGAATCTGGAAAGCAGTGCTAATACGTTTCAACTCTGGCTGCTTCACATCACAAAATCTACTGTGCTTTTCAAGACGATCACTTCCAAACATGCAAACAGCTGAAACTCTCCGTATTCCTATTTTTACTTAACCTACAGTCTGCTTCAAACGCTGTTGTTTATAAAGCAATAATGAAAATAACAAGTCTATAAAGTTGTGCTTACTGGCAGGGGTTTTAAGCTCCCAGGTCTTCAAACCTGTAGCTCAAGCAATGATTTATATCTAGAGGAATTAAAAAAAAAAATGGAAGAAAAAGAGGAAGAGAAAAGGAGGGATCAATCTCTAACTTTATCTCTCTGTGTGTCTATATGTGCATGTGTGTGTCTAAGTATATATTAGTTATAAGAAAATACTGGGGGAAATAAGAAGATTCAGGAAAAAGAAGCTCAAAGAACTTTGGGCAGGAAACCACTTAGCTATAGCAAAACAACCATGTGGTATCTACAAATATGCTGAAACCCCTATAGTGACACCAAATCGGGGTACTATTTAGGGAGTGGCAATTCCACATTTTTTACATACATAGGAGGGAATTGTGGGTGTTATCCTGCTTGGAAGTGGGCTAAGGTACCTCTTTAAAATCTGCAAACAGTTTTAGTTTAGGTTACATGTTATTTGGCGTATCTGCAGGAGAGAGGCTAAGGAGGATTCGTGGAAAGAGCAAAATTTCTTAAGCATCTTTTGACACTACCAGTTCATTAAAGAATCTTCTAAAGGTAAATGGGCTGAAAACAGATGTACTGAGTGACCTCATGCATTTTGGTGGTATCTTCATTCTTGGGCCTTGCAGCCAACACACTAGTTTTTTATGCTATATATTTTCTTCATCAACAGAAGGGTATAAGCACTACCATAAAATGTTATATTTTAAGTAAAAATGTAGATGTTTCCTATTAACATGAAGGTATGAAGAATAAAATAAGAGCCTGGAAAAGTATAATTATCATAACAGAATCAATTCCCTCTCCATCCCAATAATCTTCAGTGCCATTTCATTTTACGTGACTATGTGGTATGTAACAGCAGAACAGCAGAAGAACTCATAAAATTCAAGAGGAAAACAATCTCACACTATCAGTCACTTTTTGTTTCTTTCTTTGGCATTTGTTACTGAGCTTTAGGGTTAAAGCCCTCTAGGATCTCTTACCCTAAAATCCCTTAGAGTTTATTCTAGGTAGTCGGGGGTGACGGGGGGAGGGGCAGTGGCAGAGGAAGAAGATTGAATTCTTCAGGCTTAACAAAAGAATATAGATCATGTGTACACGGAGAGTTCTTCATAAATTCCAAGTAAACCAAATATCCTATGAAGTAACCTGATTTCTTGAAAGATGTGAGACAGCAATAGTATTTTTGTCTTTGTGGGGTCTACCTGAGTTATCATGGGAACTTACAGGTGATTCCATTCTGGGGATTAAGCCTTGAGCCCCCAGCCAATCAAGAGCAGAACCAGAAATGACTTCCTCAGGAGGACGACCTCAACCCAGGTGTATTCAGTTAAAATCAATATTACTTGAATGTTTAATGTAGGAGAGTTCCTAGTCTAGCACTGGGAGGGAATCAATCACATATCCTGAATAAACAGGAAAAACAAGAAAATTAAAGAGCTTCAAATGAGAAAGGAAAGAAATGACATCCAGTCCAAAAAATATGAAATACAATCAGAATATGGTCAACAGAAAGATCTTAATTGCTCTGGATACACCGAGATGAAGAGGTTCGTTTCTGTCATTCATCAGGCAGACTCCAGTTACAGTGGAGCTGATAGCCAACCTGGCCTTTGAATGCAGAGGATTTTGATGGGAAAATGTTTTAGAAAGTGGGATTCCATAAAAGGCGCAGAGATAGAAAAGTATATTTGAGAAAAAGCAAATATTTGGGAATGTGAGAGGATTACTGTAGTACGTTGAGCTCTTTAGAACCAATGCAGGTCTGTCCTCTACCCCTGTAAGAACCTGGGACATTGCTTCTTAAATTGGAGTCCAAAAATATATTTTCAGCAATCTCCAGCTCTCTGAGTTTTATTTTTTAATTAAAGCTTCTATTTCTGTGATTATATGTGGGGTGAATAAAACATTCTAAAAAGTAGATTATAAAGATGGTTGCAGAATTTTGTAAACATGATAAAAACCACTGACTTGGGCATTTTAAGTAGATGAACATTATGGTATGCATATCATATCTTATAAAACTGGCAAAGATTATTTTACCCATTTTAAAGAGGCAAATATATTTTTAAATTATGAAATAAGAACTTCATTTATTTATTTGTTTATTTTTAATTTTCAGGGGAAAGCAGAAACGCAGTTCCCCACTACCACAAATTATGCAGTCGAATTTCCCACATTTGGGGAAATGGTAGGGGTCAGCACATCCGGAGTGCAATGGACAAGCCTCACACTGGGATAACCACCTTCGTGATCGTGGTATCTCCACTGCCAGGTAAGTATAATGAAATAAAGTCTTTATTACATAAGTCAAAGTTAGTATGCTATGGTCTGCTGATTACCATGAGGCTCTTCTCTATATTTTAAAAGATGCCCAAGATTTCCTTTAAAGGGCGTTGTAGTTTAGTGCTGGGCTATACAGGCATAGGATGGAGATAAAGAAACAAAAACTACAGATATTAAAAGAGATTGTCTTTTAACTTGTCTCTATGGCAGTAAATACAATTTGGTTTACAAATTTAAAATTTCTTTGTTAATACATAATATTTTAAAATTATAGATTTGAACTAATATCCATGTAGCATGCTTCAGCTTCTCTATCCCTGATTAGATTGTGGCTATTTTTCTGTGCAGAATGCCAAGAGTTTGAAGTTAACTACCTTTTGATCAAGATTGGTTAATTACTTTTACTTAGATTCTATCAATCTTTACTTTGGATTTTGCAATAATTAAAAGTATCATAAAAACTTTAAAAGAGAACTGAAGGTTTAAAGAACCACATTCTTTGTAAACATTTGTAAGAAACAAACTTACTGGCATGGCTCATTTCCTTCTAATGGCAAAAGTGAACATGCTCTTCATAGTTTTTAAGTTTTATATGTGACTGAGACAATTAGAAGAATCTCAGAAGGAGAACATCAGGAAAATGCAAAAAGCCAAGGGTTTCAAGGCAACTTAGAAAGATCAACTCTTTGTATAGGGTAGAACTTATTTATTTCTCAAATTATAAAATATTTAACAAAATAAATTTAACAGAAATATACTTTTCATATCGAGAAATTAAATATAAGCAAGTATCTAAACCAAAGGGACAGATGAGTCACAGACTGACCCAGTGACAGGTTGGAGTGTGAAATGAGAGCTTGTCCAACAGCTTGCCTGAGAAGCAGCCAAGGGACCAGCCAGGAAACCAGGAACGAAATATAGATGGCGGCATGTGTCACTTGGCACAGTGCATGGTGACTCTGCTCCTGCCAAATGTGCAGCAGGGACAGTCACAGCAGCTTAGCTGTGTTTTAGGACCTAATCAAGGCATAAACCACAAATGCTGCTGTTGGCGGTTGACAAAGGAAACCAAACCGCATTTCTAATTGGGAAGAGGAAAATGTGGGCAAAGAGAACAACCAACCAAATCTGATTGGGAGAAACTGAGTGTGACTAGGTTCCGTCACAAAGTTAAGCAAGGGCACATGTTTCACCAAATCTTGAAAGAGAATCATTGGAATGGATTAGGAGGCAGCTTATGAACATGTTGGCCAATATATTCTTACAAAACTGATGCTCACCATGATTTTCTTTCATCCCTGCCTGAAGACAGGTAATAAAGCCATATATAGCAGACAGATTTCCATGGCTCAAACATCTCTTTGTGAGCATAGTACTATGAATTGCTTGTTTTGTCTGTTTCATGTTCTTTCTGCCGAACTGATGATCCTGAATGATACAAGATGGTGGCTTACAAAAGATTTTAAATTGTGCCTGACATTGTTTCCTTTCAACTGGCAATTTTATAAGTCCTTTTTTAGAATATAAAAATAATAGAAACATCATTAAAAAGCAGGGAATTTAGAAAAGCAGAATAAAAATTACTTAAATTTCCTATACTTTTATATCAAGGCAGCTATAACAACTGTGACAATTTTATGGATATCTTTGAAAGCGCATGGAGCATAGCATATCAACAGCTTTACATCCTGATATTTTCGTTTAACATTCAAATAAGGGCATGTTTTATATTATTTTTAAATCTTCAAAAATAATTATTAAGAATATAAAATATTCTAATGTATAAATTCATCACAATTAAACAAGTTTTCAACATATATTGTTTTCTTTCCATTTTTGGCTGCATTTATGATTTTTTTTTCAAATATATTCATTAAAATTAAAGTCCTAGCTCAAGCCATACAATCATTCCTAAAATAATAATTTTCACATGACTTTCCAAAAAGATTTTACAGTGTACATTCTAATCGACAATATATGGATGCTCGCCATGTAAGAGGTAGTTTTATTTCTCTCTGCAACACTATCTACTTCTCAGTTTTGGTTAACAGAATTGTGAATTTTTTAGAATCAGTTCATTATTGACTGATCAATATTATTTACATTATATGCTACCTCCTAATTATTTTTAAAATCTAAACCCCATTTTAATCATCAAAGATTCTATAAATAGGATACACAACTAGGTGGCTGCAACTCCTGTTTCTTAATTTTGATTAATTACTAAGTCAGTGATATATTTGACTATGTTTTCTTGTTGGTGGAAAGTAACATTTTTGAATGGTATCTTTTCTCAAACTTTAAATACATTAGAAAATGTTCATGTTGCTGTCATGCAAATATTTAACTGAGCGTGGAGTTATTTTTCCCTAAAGCTTTGCCACATTATTCCATTATTTTCTGAGTTCTATGTCTTTGTTGGTGATTTGCTTGTTTTTCTTCCTGATTATTTTCAGAATTTTAAAAATTCTACATCATAAAGCATTTAACATTTTAACAAAAATTAAAGATATATAATGATATTGCTAAACCATGATGCTCTTATACACTAGAATACTATGTCCCTGAAAAACTACAATTTTGAAAATTTAAAAATAATATGAGAAATGCTCCTAACTAAACACCAAATGAAAAAATCAGGATATAAAATTGTATCTATAATGTCCTAAAAATGTTAAATTAAGATGTAACCTTAAAAAAATGGGTATTTGCATTTTTCAGGTATTTGATGACTCAGTTTTATCTATAAGTTTAGTTTGTCTATTAATCTCAGAAATTTTTCTCATATTCATTTTAGCTTTTTTCTCCCCAGCTTGTAGGTAGAACTTCCAATCTTTACTTTCCATTCTTCTTCCCTTTCAATTTTTGAGTTTATGGTTTGCTATGGGTAATTTTTGCACTAGTTCACTGAATTACTGGGAACTGTGGTTTTGGAATGGACATAGAAAATGTGATACTAATAACACAGAAGTTGGAATTCTGAAGTGGAGTTTTGAAATGACCCTAAATATCACAGAAAGTAGGCCCTGTTCATTTACATTATGGTAATTGATGTATGGTGGTCTGGATTTTGTGTGAGTCAGCCTGAGTCTCATAATCCATATGTGTGCACATGAGTGATTTTTTCATTGTGGAGTGGGAAGAGAGGAGGTAAATTCTTAATTTTCTCTGCTTTGCTCAGTTCTACTGTTTCCAAGGTCAAAGAATGGTTTGACTACTGAGTTTTCGTATTTTGTATGTAGTGGAAATTATGTGAAGTATAGAAAATTGCTAACTGGTATTTTAATATTTGGTGCTGCATTATTTGTCATTCACTCATTTCTTCTAAATCCCTCTTAGCATGTCTTAGATAATTTTCATGATTATTTCAATGAAATAATTGTATAAAGGCAAATCAGTCACCATTGTTGTTATATCATAATGTAAAGTCTTTTGCTTATTTTTCTAAAATATATGGAAGGATCCTGGAAGTTTCGCAAGCTAAAGTATTACAAAAGTTTAGAAAACATATGGATAAAGAAGAGAGTTAAACCAGTGCTTTTTCCAGTTAAATGGGAGCCCTGATCATTGAATGTAGAATAGGGTGGTTTAAGAAGGTTTATTTAGAGGTGTGGAAAATAGGCAGGAGGCTGGTCTTGTCTGCAAAACATAGACCTCAAATTAATCAAAGTATATATATATATATATAAGGATGGAAGGGGCTCCTCCTCTTCACTGGGCACTCCACTTTCCTGTTGCCTTGTGAAGAAGGTGTTTTGCTTCCTCTTCACCTTCTGCCATGATTGTAAGTTTCCTGAGACCTCCCCAGCCATGCTGAACTGCAAGTCAATTAAACCTCTTTCCTTTATAAGTTACCCAGTCTGGGGCAGTTTATAGCAGTGTGGAAATGGACTAATACAATCTTAAATACCCATCTTCATTGTCTTCTCCTGAACTCTTCAAATGTGTTACTTCCATCTTTATTCAGACTACCACCATACCTCCCGACCCATGGCTCTATCATTCCACTATCCTACTATATTGCTATTAATTTCTCCTATTTATCTTCCCTATTGGAATATGAGAAAAGAGACACTTTTATCTTACTTTCATTTCCATCTAAGAAAAGTGCCTAGTTCATTAAAGGTAATCAATGAAAAAGTAGGAAATCAATGAACAGATAGATGAACAAATGATATTAATTAATCTTTCTGAGCCCCGGTTTTCTCATCTGTAAAATGTGAATAATACCAACTGTGTATATTTGCTTTGAGAATTAAATGAACCAACACATAAATTGCCTATATTGTGTCTGACCCATTTGTTTCCCCTCTTCCTTCATTCATAAGAAATGATCTTAAATTTTAAGATATTTTTTCCTCTCTTTGACCTAACAACTAAAAGCGTGAGTATGAAGAGTCAGATGATTTCTCTCTTAGCAGGTGCTGATACTATGGTGACATTTTTGCAATGCCGATTTATCTAAGCATTGTGATTGTTAAAAGCCCAAAGAATGCCCTATAGTGGAATTAGATAAGCTAAAATGAACTAAAGGCAATAGGAAAGATGATATTTCCGTAAAGTTGTATTTTAGTTTGATTAAAGTCTATTAGATGCAAGTAATTTTAGAGAACTTGGGTGTTTCAAATACCAATAAGATATTTAAAAGTGACTTTCATTCTTCCTGGTAAAGAACATTCTATTTTCAAAGAAAATAGAAAAGGACATTGTTTAATGCTGTACATTAAATTTCATTTCCCACCACATAATTATTAAAAGATAAGTAGCTCTTGCATTATTAATAAGAATAAATAGATGGCAATTAAATAACTATCACTAATGACTTATTCATTAATATGTTAGTAGTTGCCTGCTTTATCATGAAGACAAATTAATGTGATAGTAGAAAAGGCCAGGCACAGTGGCTCCCACCTGTAATCCTAGCACTTTGGGAGGCCAAGGTGGGTGGATCACCTGAGGTCAGGAGTTGGAGACCACCCTGGCCAACATGGTGAAACTCTGTCTGTACAAAAAATACAAAAATCAGCCAGGCACAGTGGCATGCGCCTGTAATCCCAGCTACTTGGGAGGCTGAGAGGGAGAATCACTTGAAACGAGGAGGCAGAGGTGGCAGTGAGCTGAGATCTCACTACTGCACTTCAGGCTGGGCAACAAAGTGAGACTCCATCTCAAAAAAAAAAAATGATAGTAGAAAAATTAAAATCCAGTAAATAATCAAATAGGATGTTGCATATTTTGTCTCAGTTAATTCAAATATATCTGATTCTTAAGGAACTTTAAAAAAGGGATTTGCATACTGAGTACAGAAGTAGTTCAAAGCTAATAGGTGCTTATTACAAAGAAAACTCTCCCATGTCTCTTTAAGTTGGTTTACTCTTAGAAAAACTTGATTTCCTGTGTCTGAGGGAAATAAGCTTATAAAAAAGATGAAAAGGCTGCTATATAGCACTGTAGTAAAAGGATGCTAACAAATTAAGTGTTAATGAATCAAAAACATATGGATTACACTTCACTTCAAATAGAAATAATTTTAGAGCTAAAGGACAAAGTAGTTAGCAAAATGTAATAGGTCTTTGTCAATCTTAAACCCCAAACATTTAAGGTATCTTCAGAAAGCTAATGATCTATCCTTTCAGTGTTATCTATCATTTTCATTTTATAGAAGAGATCAATCTCTTTACGGCCAAATGATCTTCCAAAAGTTTGACAATATATTGGCTAACTTATAAGCAAACATCCCAGAAGCTCAGAGATAAGATCAGGCAGGAAATGTGTATCAATTAACCAAAACCACCATACTAAAACAGAACATTTTCTTCCTCTCCTTGCTTCTTACAATTTAAAAAGTAAAGGAAAAAGAAGCGTCAGTTTTTATATAACTTTTTAAAACCATCCTCCATATGTATATATGCATATATATATTTAAATTCTAGCTAAGACTTATATTTTCAAATTAGTTCGCTGAATATCAATCTCTCCTTTGCACAAAATTGAAATCTATGTAATGTTAGTAGTTCTAATTGCAGTACACATTTATATAAAAACCTTTAAAAGATAATTGTCTTACTGAAAAAAAAATTGATGTTATTCTTCAGTGAAAAAATGATTTTTTAGTGCCTAGACTACTGACTTCATCGAAAAAGAGTTCACTGACGTTTCTACCTTTTTGCTTAGGCCTTTTTCACTAAGAATTCTGTTTGGAAGTCAGAATGCTTGTTTCTTATTTCTGGGTGCTTAAGACAGTGCCTGACCTTTGGTGTCAAAAGCCCTTCAGTCAGTTTCCAGGCGGGAGCCTACACAGGTAAAGCCTAGGAGTACAAAATGTCCCTGGAACTGCAGTCAGGGGACCAGAAGTATTCCATCTGGACTGTTTGAGTTCCCTCCTTTTGTTCTCTTGCTGTCTCAGATGCTTCCTGGTTCTGACTGAGTTCGATCCCTGCTTCCCACCTCCTCTAATCAAGGCAACCTCTTTATGCTTGAACTGACAAAAATCAAGGTTCTTTGTTTTGTAGTCACCACTCACTCGCCTACTACTTTGGAAACAGTCTCACTCCTGATTTCTATTTCCACATGCTCCCACATTCCATTCCTAATTTCAAATTTGGCTAGGCCCAAGTTGGCTTTTTATTTGTCCTCACCTTCTTTCAAGTTCCCAACAAGTTTGGAAAGTGCTCAGAGCCCTGAGACCATCCCTCCACGGCAGGTCAAGAGGGTGAATATCTATGACATGTAAAACGCTACTCAGATGTGATTGTGGAATTGGATTGAGTTGGAGAGTTAGAAACCTCTATGGATAATTTAGATATTTCAGTGAATTAGCAGCTGTTAATGATGGAAGGGTGAACTGTGTATGAAACAGAGTACATGAAACAATATACTTCCCAAGAGGTAAAAGTATTAGAGCTTTAAAATAAGCAATTTATAGAGTTCAGTGCTCAGGTAAGCCAGATTCTTGACTGAATGACTTACTTCTTTTTATTAAAATTTTCAGTGGCTCCCCACTGCTTCTGTTAAATACATGGTCCCCACTATTGGGCAATTTTTAGTTTTCATTCCATCTTTCCTGCAGATCTTCACCCTCCTGCCCGTCGTTCCAGCCAAAACAAGTTACTTTTAGTTTTCAGACTTGCCTTGGTATTTCATACCAATATACTACTATTCACTGTTTCCTTTTGCATGAAAAAGTCTAAGCAAGTCCATCCCAAATTTCCATCAACATGCCTCCATTTTATCCACGTGGCTACAATCTTGCCTTTCACCCTGACTGTATCCTCCAAGAAGAAATGAACTCTCTCTCTAGGAAAACACTGTGGTCATACCAACACATCATCTGCAGTTTGCTATGCAGATAACAATGTTTAGTTTTACCTCTCTATATAATTCTTTACTAAATGTGGGTTGTTCTTCTTATCTCCTTTTATCACAAAATAATAAATTTCATATAACCTTAATAAGAGAATTTCAACAATAATTAACTAAAGATCTCAAGCAATTGTTGGAGTCTCCATTTCGGTGCACAAAAATAGCAGATCTGTAGCAACACTTACAAAAAGACGAGGAAACAGGGTTAGTTTTAAGCGTGTCAGTTTTCCTGCGCATATTCACAATAAGAGAGGGGCAGCTCCTTTTTAGAGTGCCTTACATACATGCTTCCATTCTACAACCATCTATTAGCAAAAAGGATTATAACATACAACAGCAAAAATAATCTTCATTAATTGCTTATGGTTGTTCTCGGATAATACAGACACTTGAGAAATAGACATTTTCTTTTTTACGCTTTCCAATTTTGCTCTTGAATGGATCTCTAAATTTACACTCCATTGTCCCATGATACACAACTTTCTCCAATCCCCTGTCTCTACCTAATATCTTGCTATTTTTATGAGTTTCAATAGCCTGTTTTAAAGTGGTAGTTTCTTTAAGAAAATAATTACAATGTAAATTAGTCTTCAACAAATAGTAAGGTGCATTTTGGAATTAAATGCCTAGGTATTGAAGCTTTGCTTCTTGTAATGTTTAAAACCATTATATAAGTTTAACCATAATCATTCAATCTATGTACCTAGAAATATAATTCTTTCTGCTGCTAATGAAGGTCCTACGGTACAAATTTATTAAAGGTATATGTTTGTATGGGATAATAATTGGGTCGATAATATTAAATTCATAGGCTCATTATTTAATTGCAAGGGCAGATTATGAATACAGCTTCCAAAATGTATTTTAATGAAAAACACTACATCCTGACCTAATCATATCAACCTTATGCTATCTAATTAAAGATGCAAAAAATCATTAGAGTTGCAAAATATTAGTTCCAGTTCCATCAGGCTGTGAGCTGCCCCTTCATGAATATATATTTTTTTACTCCTTGATAAATAGTTAATGAGGTAAAAATGACAAAATTTGCATGTAGGCAAATTAGTTTAATAGAACGATGTCTTTTCTGACTACTGAAAGTGACCTTTTCCTTATCAAAAAAATGGCTAAAATACTTTGAAATTATCATCTGGCTGTCTTTGCATAAATGACAAATTATATGTATTAACAATATAAAAATTATAAAATGCAATAATCCTAAATTCTCATCATACTATAAATGTGTCCTGTGATTCTGCATTTATCAATTTAATAAAAGGAAATTAAGCATATTATAAAGTATCCATTTATGAGGCAATTTTTATTCCAGATCATAAAAATGAAAAGCACATGCTTAATAGCTAGCACTATGGCAAACATCTAGATCAAATTTTTAAAGCACAGGAATTCTAGACTACTTACTTGAAATACTTATATATTAAAATGCCTACTCCACTCTTAGCATTTTAGATTATGGATGATTGTTCTCAATTAAACTAGCATTATATCTTGAGATTAGAACATCAATTATTCAGCAGGGCTATCTTGCTTCTCTTAAAATAAGCTAAACAAGCAAACATAAGATAGCTTGAAAAGAATAACAAAAAAAGTCATAAGAAAGAAAAAATCTTTGTGGTGTAAATACCAAGGGCATGAAGAGATATAGTAAACAAATAAAATAAACACGTCTATCCATGTAAGTTTGGGAATGTTTGTGTATGCTTAAGACACATAACCACAACAATAAGAAATAACAGGTGCTCTACAGATTTTCAAATGATTTGCATAAACATTTCCATAATTCCCACCATTCATAGTTACTGAGTCTATACATGTAAAGGCAACAGCTGTCATGTATCTACATATTTGAATTTCTACTAATGGTTCAACTGAATCAAAGCCAAAATATGTCACTTAAAACCCAAATGACTTTGATTAAATTGTTTACTTCAATTCCATATAATCAAATTGTCTTTTCTTTGATTTATTTGAATGTTTACACACACAGAATTATGGACATTCCAGGTTTGAAGCCTGTTTCTGAGTTCTAGTTATGTCCATCATGGGCCAGCTAAGTCATTTTACTGAGAAGAGCATAAATATTAAAGAACAATTTCAGCCCCCTTCAATTTTTCCTCTAGCACCTAGATAGTAATTATCTCTCATGCATGCATGCTCTCTCTCTCATCCCCTGTTAAAATAGACATAATAGGTAGTCAGGTAATTCTGTTTTCCTCTGTTTTATCTATTTAGGTACTATTGTGCAACTCAAATTATTTTGGAACTCAACTTTGGATGGCTCCCAAATTCTTGAACTTCCATGTTGCCACACTTTGTAATCAAACAGCTTGTACTCCAGCTATTCTAAGCACTGTACAATTATCCTAAAGAGGAAGTGCTCTTTGCTTAATTTTTAGGACAATTTCAATAATTTTGATCTTTTACAAATTATGCTGTTAGTCAAGGATTTCTGAAGAACAGATATATAGTAACATGAAATTTGTTTGCTTCAAGCGAGGGCTTTTGAAATACCTTCTATACTATTATAAGAGTTTTCAAACAGAATTCAAGACATATTGATTACACTGAGTGATCCCATGCAATTTTTTAAAGCTAATGTTTACATTCCTATCAGGTAGGAAATGAGGTAAGGTATGTTATAAGTTCATTCTATGGGCTAACTAAATATATTAAATTATTCAACCATTCATGTATGCATTTTTTTAGACGGAGTTTTTCTCTTTTTGCCCAGGCTGGAGTGCAGTGGTGCAATCTTGGCTCACTGCAATCTCTGCCTCCCGGGTTCAAGCAATTCCCTGCCTCAGCCTCCCGAGTAGCTGGGACTACAGGCTCACACCACCAAGCCCAGCTAATTTTGTATTTGTAGCTTTAATAGAGATGGAGGTTTCACCATGTTGGCCAGGCTGGTCTTTGACTCCTGACCTCAGGTGATCCGCCTGCCTAAGCCTCTCCAAGTGCTGGGATTACAGGTATGAGCCACCACACCTGGCCCATGCAAGCATTCTTTTATGTATTGAACAAGTACCCAGTAAACAAGTGCTATGTTCTAGAGATTGAGATTGAAGACGTAAAGATGAAAAAACCACTCTTCCATTCCTCAAAAAAACCTCAAGTCTATGAAGAAAGAGGGACACATAAACAGGTTGTACTCAAATTGTATGTTGGATGCAATCAGGTAAGAGAGGCAGGTGCGACAAAAGGAAAATGACCCTCTGAGGGTTGATTTCACAGAGAAAATACTCAAGCCGAGCCCTGGAAAAATGATTAGTTTACCAAATAACGTATGAGAAGTTGGGAGGATATTGCTCCAAACAGAGAGGAATGCAGGGACATGGGAAACAGTATGATATGTGTGGTGAATTACTCATATTTTTGTATAGCTTAATCATATTGTATGGTAAGAAGCATGCTGGCTGGGAAGAGGTGGGAAGGATGGGGATATAGGACATGAGGCTGAAGAGGTAAGAAAGAATCAGGACAAATGGCAATTATACAATAGTAAGGATTTGCATAATGGTGGCCAAATCAATAGTAAATAACTTCAAGAGCAACACAAGCAAAAATCATCAACTTGCTGGTACACTAGCAGAGTGAGGTTTTTTTGAGCAGCCCAAGAAATAAAGCTCCTTCAAACCAACTCACCTTTCTTCTTTCACCATTGATTCCTCTCCATTGCTCAGATCTTTTGACTATTAAACTTAGCTCCTGATTGGAAATCTCCAAATCATATGGTATGAAGGACTTGGTTTCTTCACTGTTGATGCGCTGAAATGCATCTAGTATCCAAGAGTCATTGTGCAACCTAAGAATAAAATCATCTGTTACCTGCTTTTTATTTTCCCCAAGTCTTGTTTAGTTTTTTCTCACAAAGTATTAAATAATTCATATTTCTTTTATCTTCTTGTTTTTAGTTTACATTCTTCATTCTTTTTTCAGAAACTATTTGATGATTAAGATTTCAGAAGTTATATAATAATTTCCTCAATGAAATTCCATAAGCTAACAACTGCAATCTGGAGGTGTTTACAGTTATTTCCTATAAGCCTACTATTCTTATTTTTAATTTTTAAAATTTTTTTAAATTTTAAAATTTTTATTTTTTGTGGGTGCATAGTAGGAAGATTCAGAAGCAACCTACTTGTCCATCAACAGATGAATGAAGAAAATATGGTACATATACACAGTGGAGTACTATTCAGCCATAAAAAATAATAAAATCCAGTCATTTGCAACAACATGGATGGAACAGGAGATCATTATGTTAAGTGAAATAAGCCAGGTACAGAAAGCCAATCACGTGTTCTTACTTAATTGTGGGATCTAAAAATCAAAACAGTTGAACTCATGCTTCTTATTTTTGATGTCTAAGAAAAAAACTTAAAAATATTTAGCTGTTAACTTGGATTGTAAATATCCAAATTAGTTCACATCTGAAGAATGTATCCAAAGAAAATTTAAATTTGGGTTCATTTATGAGTGGTGGAAACCCCACTGGGGCAGGTCAGACTGAGATTAATCTTATTTGGTTGCTTTCCAACCTGAATGGTAAATAGGTTAATTAGCTTAAATATCTAACTTGATAAAATGTTTAATTTTTTATCTCTTATCAAAATAACTCTAAATATTGATTTTGAAAAATCAGTTTTTCTTTTGATACTAATGAAGTGACAGCCTCTTACTCCTCAAATTTATATTTTTAATAAGAAATATTAATTATTTGATATTATTAACATTTAGATATTAGACACATTAGTTAGGTCAATGCTTATAAAACTTTTCTATTGAATACTCCCAAAGGTAGAGAAGAGAAAATGTGTCTACTATCCCTAATCTACCAGTGTTTAATATGTTTTTTTTTGAAACTTTGAGTAAAATTGAAACTTGAGGATATGTAATATTTATTTTGTGACTTAGTGTACATTTGTCTCACCAAGTATACCAGGAAGTAGTTTCAGAAGCACAAAATTGTGCCACTAACAGTTCATAGGCCAGACCAAAATCTTTTACGTCTCAGTGTCAATAAACTACCCTTCTGAGAAGTTTTCAGAAAACAAACTGAGATATAAATTAGACTATCAACATATTTAGGCATCACATAATTATGTGCCATTTTACACACTGAAAGTGGAGAATTATTTTAGTTCAATAATTATATTTTGCTTTAAATAGTCTAGACAATGCTAGAATTTGATTTCCCATTATAATGGCAGTCAATTTCACATTCATTGTATTATTCTAGCCTTATTTTAATATTGCTTTTTACATATTTATACACTAAGAGATGAAAAAAAGTTTGCCTCACTGTTTATAAGTAATAGAGACAGAATTTAAGCTCAGAGCTAACTCCAAAGTTTTTGTTTGTTTTTTTGTTTTTTGTTTTTTTTTAAATGCGGTCTTACTGTGCTGCCCAGGCTGAAGTGCAATGGTGTGACCTTGGCTCACTGCAACCTCCGCCTCCTGGATTCAAGCGATTCTCCTGCCTCAACCTCCTGAGTAGCTGGGATTACAGCCATGCACCACCATACTTGGCGAATTTTTGTATTTTTAGTAGAGACAGGGTTTCAACATGTTGGCCCAGCTGGTCTTGAACTCCTGACCTCATGATCCACCCACCTTGGCCTCCCAAAGTGCTGGGGTTACAGGCGTGAGCCACCCCCCCCAGTCCAAAGTTTATTTCGTTCTATCATGTTTACTCCGTTAAAATAACTGATATAACATGTATCTTCATTTAACTATCTCTGCCTCAACTCTTACCAAAACAGTATAATAAATATTTTTACCCTAGATGCTAGATAATTGTCTCTGTTTTTCCCCAACTACTGTGCATTTATCACACAGTGAAAAAAAAGGCAAAACTGCCACTCAGCCTAACTGATGGCCCAAGACAGGCCATATGGCTTGGTGCCATCTTGAAATGCAACTACTGCTCTTATTGCACTTTGAGATTCTAGGTCGGCTGTTTGAATGATTTACTAGTCGCTTTGTTTAACAAGAACTAGTCTTTGCCATTCTCTTAAGCTTGTTTAAAGTAACATTCATCTTTTTATTTTAATGGTGATAAGATTTAATGTAGTTGAATTACTGTCAATTTGCCACCATAAACATTTTCTATATGAAGATTTTAAGTGCAAGATTATCAACAATGCAATTAACTCTGAATTAATTAGGAATCACAGTCCTGTTTCTGCTGGCTTCTGTTTCTTTTGCCCAGAAAATATCTGCCTCCTCTTTATTTCTCCTCCATTCTGTGTGAAGGAATAATTATGGAAACATTCAAGCCCAGATTTACAGAATGGTAAACAAATGTTTTGATGGAGATGAAAATACCACAGTGGAATGGGGAAAGCTGTACAAAGATTAATTGCATTTTATTATTATTACTATTATTATTTTGCCATTTTGGGTGGCATTTTCCAGCAAAAAGTTCCATGATGAATTGTTAATGAGTCAAATTATGAACTTTTCTAAGTTTTTATCATATTTTTCTTTGTAAAGCAAGCTCATACAAAGAAAAAATAATCTATGGTTGTATATGCAAATTTTAAAAATAAGTAAATTGAACATAATTGGCAACATAATTGAGAATTACGTAATTCTAATATATAACTTGATAATTATAATTTTTATAATTTTTTTGTAATATTAAGCAACATAACACTTATCCAAAGGTGAATTATTTTATCCTTCCTCATGAAAAATGTGTGGAAATTTCACTTTTCTGGTGTTCTTTAGAAAGTTAAAGAGCCCATCTATACGTTAGGAGAATTTCTGTTATGATAAGCAATGTAAAAACAGTCCTGATTTCATAAATAAACTGGGTGTTAGTGACCATTGATGAAAGAGCAATAGACTATTCTCTCTGTATATGCAACATTCAATAAAATATTAAGTTTAAACTTTCATCATAGTTATAAAGTTCATTTATATTTAGTTATAAAGTTTATTATCCTTAAATGCATCAGCAATAATACACACAAATACACACACATATTTTCACCTATTTTCTGTCATATTCTGTGTGTGTGTGTGTGTGTGTGTGTGTGTGTGTGTGTGTGTGCGTGAATATCAAGTTGAATTATATAAAAGTAAAGATATGGCCGGGCACAGTGGCTCACACCTGTAATCCCAGTACTTTGGGATGCTGAAGTGGATCACCTGAGGTTAAGAGTTCAAGACCTGCCTAGCCAACATAGTAAAACCCCTGCCTCTACTAAAAATACAAAAAATTAGCCAGGCATGGTGGCAGGCACTTGCAATACCAGCTACTCAAAAGGCTGAGGCAGGAGTATTGCTTGAACCTGTGAGGCGGAGGTTGCAGTGAGCTGAGATCACACCATTGCACTTCTGCCTGGGCGACAGTGCAAGATGCCGTCTCAAAAAATAATTAAAAAAAATAAAGATATTGGATTATATTAGATGACAGAAGAGAAAATTTAAAGCAATCATGGAAGATTAACAATGTTTCTAGGAGAGGGATATACAAGTTTATTGTATGCTTATAATTTTTATAGGTTTGAGTTGTTTTTAAATAAAAAGATAAAATTGCATGATATTCTATTGCAATACATGTCATTATATGGTGATGGTTGCAAATTTGAATTTCTTTCAAAAATACAGCTTTTCAATATGTCTGAAAATTTTATATTTCTAAATTATTTATTGTAAAGGTAATTAAAAGAGAAACTATATTCCACCTGTTGATCAAGCCTTAGGCATTATGGTTAAGAGAAATAGGTGACATATTATGCCACAGGTTCTGATGATGGCCAATGAAACAAAGTAATTTAAAAAGTCCTTTGCCCTGTGTCCTACATTTGCAGCAATTCGTTGCTTTGTGAGTGGCAGAAGCTATTATGTTTTGTTCACATCTCAATGTGGGTCATTTACAGAAACCTAGTGTGTGATATTTCTTGTAAAGCCAAAAAGGACAAGTGTGAATATTTAGCTAACACAGTATTTTAAGGGTCATAAAAAGGATGGAATCTATAAATAGCTCTAAATGCAAATATACATATGAAGAAGAAGAATCAAATATAATTGGTTATCTCTAACTCTAATAACTACAAGTGAGTTTGGCAGTGTGATTTTACACACATAGTAGTCAACAAGCTTATGGTGTAAGTCAGAAAACTACTTACCTCTGGGTATATTTGCATTAGAATGATGCAGTATAGCTCTAAACAGACAAGGTATAAACAGCCAAACTTTGAGTATGATGAGCACACACTCATCAAAATTCATTCTCATTGTCTTTACATGGTAAAATCCACATATTCTTTAGCAGAATTGTGGAACACTTAAAAGAGGTGTCTGATATCAGAGTATTGAGACATATGGAGACAGCTTTGGTTTGTTTTCTATAAACTCTTAGGTACTCACCATTCTGTTTAATAGTCATTGAAATTCAAATAGCTTTGATTTGAAGTCATACTAAGTAAAGAAAAACTGAAAATATAAGGGAGGAACAAAGAAGAGAAAGAAAATAAAAGGGGAAACAGAACTTTAGACAAAGGAAAAAGAAATTCACAAAATAAGAATTCCCCTAGCCCCTGATCATTTCTAGAGGCAGTCCTAGTGCAAGTTTCTAGTGATGAAGTCAATGTTCTTCTGTACGTGTAGTCTCACGTTTGTAAGGGGACAATCATATTCTTCTTTCATTCCCCTTTAATTCATTCAATTGGTTAACAGATATTGACACATGCCTACTATATGCCAAGTACTAAAGAATAAGATGGATGGTAAGTGTAGCCAGTTAGGGAGAGAAGGGGGCAGATACACAGTGATGAGGAAAGCAGAGATACAGTAGTGTGATGTGGGCAAGGCAGCACCCAGGTCAAGAGAGCATGTGTTGTTAAGAATGAACAATGAGAACACATGGACAAAGGGAGGGGAGCATCACACGCTGAGGTCTGTTGGGGGATAACTAGGAGAGGGACAATGGGGAGTGGGGAGTTGGGGAGGGATAACATGGGGAGAAATGTCAGATAAAGGTGATGGGGAGGAAGACAGCAAACCACATTGTCATGTATGTACCTATGCAACAATCCTGCATGTTTTTCACATGTATCCCAAAACCTAAAATGCAATAAAAAAATAATAGGAAGCTATTGTATGGGTTTAAGGTAAGAGGTGATATATTCATTTTTTAGATTAAAATTAAAAATCATTCTGGTTATAGTGAAGAGTAGATTGAAAGAAGCAAGGAGGGATTCAAGGAGATTCATTGAAAGGCAAATGTTAGAGTAAGTCAGGGGAGTATTGAGGCATCTTGGACAGGGAAAGTTGCTTTATGCATGGAACAAGATGAACACATTAAAGAGTCAGGGAATTTCCAGAATCTGGACATGGTGGATATGGAGGGTGAAGGAGGAGGAGGATGTAAATATGTAATTGCTGAATGGGTTTTTTCTGCCCACTGCACAGAAAAAATTAATTTCCTGAGATCACAACATTGCAGTAGAGAAAGAGTTTAATGAATGTGAGGCTGGTCACATAGGAGATGGACTTCTTACTCAAATGAATATCTCAGAAGGCTCAGAGACTAGGGTTTTTATAGACGCTTCCATAGTCAGGGGTGCTAGGGAATGGGTGCTGCTGACTGGTTGGGGATGAAATCACAGGGTATGAAAAATGGTCCTCATGTGGTGAGTCTACCTATGGGCAGGGCCATGGGACCAGTTGAGCCATGAGTCACAATTCCACGTGGGGTCAGTCTGAAAAATATCTCACAAACCAGCCCTTTATGTTTTACCATAGTGATGTTTTCCTTAGGAGCAACTGGGGAAGTCACAAATCTTGTGATCTCTGACCACTTGACTACTGAACAGTAAGAGACTATGGAAACTATGCCTATGTTTTAGCAGAAGTGAGGCCCATCCAATATGCCTAATCTTATGGCTTTTCACTGATCTTACAAAGGCAGCTTCAGCCCTGGAAGAGGGAGGGGATTCATTTTAGAGAGAGACTATTACTATTATCATCCTTGCTTCAAAGTTAAACTGTAAATTAAATTCTCCCAAAATTAGCTCGGCCTATGCCAGGAATTATCAAGGACAACTCGGAGGCCAGAAGCAAGATGGAGTCAACCACATTAGACTTCAGTTACTGTCATAATTTTGCAAAGGCAGTTTCAAACATAGCTCCCCAAAATGGACCCTCCCTTCCCTTCCCCTGCCCTTCCATCTTCAGAAATAGATGAGTGGTTTTGGCATTTACCAAGCTAGGAAACCTGAATGAAGAGTGATTTGGAGGAGAAAACAATGAATTTATTTTCAGAATGTCAACAGTGAAGTCCTCTTGCCATATATTTGTGGAGTTGTGAACATTAATTGAAAGTTCTATATTTTTGAACTAAATTCATGTTTACTTTGAAAGAACTAATATTATAACTAAATTAAATGGCCTAAGTTACCATTTAGTTAGAAAGGCACTAAATACATTAATTTGTTCCTAAAGCACAGATCTCATTAGCTACTCTCATACTGCCAATAGAAATAATAATAGTTAATATTTATATTTATTAAGTAAATATTTGTAATATATATTTTATATACATTGTTTCTCAAAGTTCTAATTTTATAATTCACATCATTAAAAATAGAGTCAAAGAGGTAAAACTATTATCTCAAGATACACAGCTAGTAAGTAACAGCCATAATTTAAGCCAGGTCTACCTCCCTTCAAGCCAGGAATGAACCACTATATTACATGCATTCATTAGAGGAAAATTAACCACAAATGTATTTTTTTAACCATCATATGGTTAAAAATTGGAGGAAAATTAACTTCAAATGTGTTTTTTAACCATCATATTTATTTTTAAGTGTACAGTTCAGTAGCATTAAATATATTCATATTATTATGCAACAGATCTCTAGAACTATTTAATCTTGCAACACTAAAACCCTACAGCCATTAAATACCAATTCACCCTCCTTCTTTTCCCCAGTCCTTGGTGACCAACTTTCTACTTTTGGTTGCTATAATTTTGACTACTTTAGATACTTCATGTGAGTGGAATCATGCAGCATTTCTCTGGCTTATTTCATTTAACATAATGACCTTAAGATTAGCTCATGTTGTAGGACATGACAGAATTTTCTTCCTTTTTAAGACCACATAGTATTCCATTGCATGTGTATACCACATTTTCTTTATTCATCATCTGTCAATGGACATTTGGATTTCTTGTACCACTTGGCTATTGTGAATAGTACTACGGTGAAAATGGATATTTAAATATGTCTTAGAGATTCTGTTTTTAGTTATTTCAGATATATACCTAGATGTGGAGTTACTGGACCATATGGTAATCGTATTTTTAATTTTTTGAGGACTCTTCACGCTGTTTTACATAATAGTTGAACTTTTTTTATTCTTCCCAAAAGTTCAAAAGGGTTCCAAATTCTCAGCATCTTCTCCAACATTTGCTACTGTCTGTTCTTTTGAGAATGCGAATTCTCTTGAGTGTGAAGTCATATCTAATTATGGTTTTGATCTGCATTTTCCTAATAATGAGTGATGCTGAGCATCTTTTCCTGTACTTATTAGCAATTTTTATATCTTCTTTAGAAGAATGTCTATTCAAGTTGTTTGTCCATTTTTTAAATAGGGGTTTTTTTCATTGTTGAGTTGTAGAATTGTCTTATATATTATAGATATTAATGCTTTATCTGATATATGGCTTCCAGTTATTTTCTCTCACCTCGTAGGTTGCCTTTTAATCCTTTTGAACATTTCTTTTGATGGGTAAACGTTTTTAAGCTTGATGTCATCGTATTTGTATATTTTAGATTTTATTACCAGTGCTTTTGGTGTTATAGCCAAGAAATTATTACCGAAACCAAGGTCATCAGGCGTGAAAGCCCTCTATATAATCTCCATATGCCAATTCCTATGATATAGGATGAAATAGGAAATTATCTCTACCTGTACTTAGAGATACTGAGATTTTTGTGACAGCTGTTGGTTAGAATTAGGATGTTATTTTTTAATGGGTCAGATTTACCAGTCCATATTGTCTGATATTCCTTTGAAAGCATTGACTCATTAGATTACATAGGTGCATCTGTTATAGGATTTGTACTAGGGAAACCCAAACTGCTAAACATAAAATGAACTATTAATAGAACAACTTCAGCAGCCCTTTCTCAAATCCAACTCATCTGTGAGGTCTTAGCTACTGGGAGAAAACAGTGCCGGGAAGAGGTCCGGTGTCGAGATCAATGTCAAAGATGAAGAAAACCACTGCTTATGCACTGGAACTAGCCTAAAGGAGGAGACACCTTCTCTCATTGTGCCTTTGCAGAATGACAGCCCCTTTGTATGACCAAGATCACTAGGAACTTGTCTGCAATTTTGAGCATCTGAACATGCCTTATATTAACCTATTTAACAGATCAATAAAGAAAAAAGACTACTTGGGTAGGAAAGCAGAAGATGGAGCCTGGAGGCCATGGAAATGAGATTTGGCAATATCAAAGTTAGAAAAGAGAATTATCAAGACAGGATTTAGAGATCATTGTGCATATATACATGGTTACTACCATCTTGGGTTCTCTGAATTTTTAATTTGCATTGACTAAATGTTTTGCATTTGTCCTGCTATGCTTCATTCTGACAATTTTTAACTCCTCCTTCCACATTGCATTATACTTTTTAAAGTTGACTGTCACCAAAAAAGTTAAACTAAAAACCTATTCTGGTCATTTTGATAAATGAAATCAACACACGCGAGAGCTGTGGGTGTACCTTTCCACAGTTCGTTATATTCCACCTGACAGTTCAAAATGAAAAACACTTGGGGACAAGTGTCATTTGAATATGTAGCCTGTAAGTTACATTTTATTTGAAAGGGAAAGTGCATCTTCACCACATAAAAAAGTATCCATTTACTTATTCATGCTTTTAATTCAACAAATATTTGTTGTGTTCCATTGTACTCCAGGTACTTTTCTTGGTATAAAGAAGAGTGAATTATAGAGTCCACAGTCTTGCCCTCAGTCAGCAGTTCAAGAACGCCATGTCATTTTCTCATAATATTTGTTTCATTCTGGTCTGATTACTTACGCAACATTAAAATACAAGGTGCAGAAAATTCAATACACCATTTTTATGCACAGGTAATCCTCCTTGGTTTGTGGCAGCAAACCAAAATATTTTTTTTGGTTGTTTGCTTAATTGTTCCAGTAATAAGGATGGCAAAATTTTTTCAGGAAGAGTTTGAGAAACTATATATATTGCTGACAGAGGAAAGTGGGGTATGGCCCTAGCCAATGCAGATTAACTATGCTATCAGATGCAAATACTCATATGAAAGTAGACAAGAAAGCTTCTCATTCCAGTGACCTAAAATAAGCTCAAATCAGGAATCTAGACCATGCCAGCCAAGCAATCTGCACCTTGCCACTTCATTTGGGTACACATAACCTTCTTGACACCTGTTCGTCACTGGTAAAAACCCACATGCCCTGTTTCCCATATGCTAGGGATGGAAGTAGCAGTTGTAATAGATTATTCTATACTATTTTTATCCTAGAGGTTCGGAAAACAGGCAAATTTACCAAAAGTCAATTCATCAAATAAGTGATTAATTACTGAGTCTAAACCAACCAGCTTTTATGTTTATAAGAGAACAAACATCATGCCAAGGAATGTTCACTTTATCTCTGACCTAGCTTCTTGTGGCTATGGATGGGAATAGCTGGGGTAGAAACAGAGCACTGTATCTGCTGAAACAAAGATGGAAATGTAATCAGCTACAACATGGTCTCAACTGCCCACACAAGCTTAGAGTCTAATGAGTAGAGGCAGAAACATGGATGAGCTTTTAGCAAAGGAGCATTCAGTGAACGATTCTGGACTTGCAGCATTAAGCCATTGGGTTACAATAATTCCGTTTACTGGAGCTGACACAATGTAACATCTAAATCTTTTAAATACATCTATTCCTATACAAGTATGTCATAACGCACATAGTTCATTTCTCCCTATCAGGGCATAGAGTGCCCATGAACTAATTAGGTGACAATTTCAGGGAATAAAAATTGCTTAGCTATACATTAATTGCATACATTTTAGAACTTTTCTTTAACCTGGTAAGCAATATTTTGCCTTTACCAAGGAATATTGGAAAGGAGATTGTGGAAATTTCCACAGTAAAAAGATTTAGAAAGTAGAAAATCTTTGATTATCTCATACATAGTCCCTAGACAATGAATATGCTCATAATATTCTCATCAAAATCTGTCTTTAAATTATTTTAATCTAAATTAATTTTCCTAAGTAATAAATGACAGCAGCTAAAACTTATAAGGCTATTTGGAACTATTAAATCAATGATTAAGAAGACATAAGGACCCTCAAAAACTAATTAACTTGACTATCAGTCTTTTAGATTTGTGTACAGCTTCCAGGATTATAAAAAGCTTAAACAAATCTAACTAACATTTAAATTGCAATTTCTTGTTCTCTGCATATTATAAAGAAAAATGTAAACAGCCTGGAGATCTTTTGTACTATTGAGATAAAGGGTTTAGAATTTAAGAATCTATATGATATCAGTGGAAGCTTTATCTGGAAGGAATGCTAAAAGACCAAACACTCAGAGAGTCATGGATGGGCTTCACAGGTTTTCCCTAATGCCAATGTCCATAGCAATCACTTATAAATGTTTGGGGAAAGGTAAATTTTATAGAAGATTATCTAGAAAAAAAAAAAAAGAAAAGAAGCAGCTTACTTACTCTGTCCATCACACTAGAAATACAAAATGATGAGATAAATTTATTTAAAATAAAAGCTGGTAAGATAAAAGGGCAAAACAGTTCAGATCTAATGATGATACCAACTTACAGAACAGATCAGAAAATTAAAAATAAAAAATATCTCTTTTAGATCTCAACACTAGCCACATTAAATGACTTCTACATGGCTTATGAGTAATGGTTCAATGAAAAGAATTAAAACTTTCTAAAAACAGAAGTAAATAGTTATAAAATTTCTTAATGGGGAATAATTATTTTTCAAGTTCGTTATTTAAATGTCATAAAAATTATAAAAGGCTTTATGTAAATTTTTAATAACTATTTTAAAATCAAAACATAAATTTAAAAGGCTAGCAGAAAATACAGAAAATATCTGTTAAATTATGACAAAAGGGTTAATACCATTTATATATATATATATATATATATATATCTCATATAACTGAATAAAATAAATATTTGAATGATCTGTGGAAAGAAAGGCAAAAGGCCACTTAAAAAGCAATTCACAGGCTGGGGGCTGTGGCTCACATCTGTAATTCCAGCACTTTGGGAGGCCAAATTAGGTGGGTCACCTGAGGTCAGGAGTTCGAGAGCAGCCTGACCAACATGGTAAAACCCCATCTCTACTAAAAAAATATGAAAATTCGCTGGATGTGGTGGTGGATACCTGTAATCCCAGCTACTGAAGAGGCTGAGACAGGAGAATTGCTTGAATCTAGGAGGTGGAGATTGCAGTGAGCCGAGATCATGCCATTGCACTCCAGTCTGAGTGACAAAGTGAGACTCCATCTCAAAAAAAAAAAAAAAAAAAAGCAATTCACAGAAAAGGAAATATGAATGAATAATGATCATAGTAAGAATGTTTAGTGATGAGTAAACAAAAACTAACATTTAGAAAAAGATGAGATTTCATTTCTTCTACTAAATTTTAAAAACATTAAGGCATGACATAAACATGGTTTAAGAACTTGCCTCATTTACAGCTGTGGAAAAATAAATTCATAGTACTTTCCTATAAAATAAGCTTGAAATAGTTGTCAAGTGTCTTAGAAATATCAAACCCTCTAAACCCATATTTCCAGGTCTCTAGAACTCTACTCAAATAATACTTTAAAATGTAGACAAGCCCCTGTGCCTTAGGATATTCATTAGAATTATGTATAAGATGTGCAAAAATGTAAAACAATCTATTTCCCAGCAATAAGGAAATACGTATTTTATACTGCTTCTGCAGTATACTTTGTACAATATAAAATATTGTGTATGCATTGTTCATAAAGTTAGTAAAAAATCATAAAAGTATGTATTATATAATATTAAGCTTAAAATCAACATATGAAGTTGTTTTTGTAGAATATAATTCCAACCTTGTAAAAATATTTATATAAGTGGGAAAACAGTTGAAATAAAAGCTCAATAGACGAGATTATTTGTGTTTATAAATCTATTCTTTCACTTTTTTCTGTAGTTTCAATTTCTTTCATAAATCACATATATTCTTTCTACAATAAGAAAAAAAATCATTAAAATCATTAAAAATGTTAATGCTTTTTGGGGGAGAATCCAAGATGGCTAAATAGGAACAGCTCTGGAGTGCAGTTCCCAGCAAGAACAATGCAGACGGTAAGTGCTTACTGCATCTCCAAACAAGTTTTCACTGCCCACAGACCAGGAGATTCCTGGGCGGAAAAGCGCCACTAGTTTTCAGCACATTTTCTTTATCCAGTCTATCATTGATGGACATTTGGATTGGTTCTATTTTAATTCAAATACCCATTTACTTTAGGTAGCAAAATATTAAGTCAGTTATTTGGTGCACAAATTTTGGGCATACTTTTTTTAACTTTATAAATAATTTAGATAATAAAGTTGTAGCCCTCAGACAGTGAAGAGTATGGCTGTAAATATTCATCTTATTCTAAGTGAAAAGGGTTATATTGATGTGTGAATAAATGATACAAAACATTATCTGATACTATTTTTAATCTTAGGAAAGTCTAAACTACATGTCATGCTATTTTATTTTTTTAACTTCTTTGGGAAAACCCAGTCATTTTAAATAATAATTATTATTTGTGTCGAGCCTGTTATAAAAATCTACGCATACATGTTATTTTCATCATGTTACATACCAAACAATCCCTAAAATCTGGCAAATGAACATCTTTGCCTAAGGCCACATGATAAGTTAGTGGTCAAATGAAAACTGAGTGATCAGAGAAGACTTTCTGCCCTTCCCTAAGAAAGTAAGTGCTCTGGAAAGATGACATACAGTTCTTATGACATGTCAAAATATAAACCAAGCCTGGGCCTAAACAACACACATCCCCTGGAGAATTAGGCAATTTTACAACAGCTATGTTAGTGACCTAAGGGCCGCATCAGAGAATGATCAGTCTACTGAAAGAAGACTTGAGGAGTGAGTTCACCTCGCATTTCATAGAAAATAATGATTATCATATGTGAACTCCCTTGGCACTAGCCACAAAGCTCCAAGCAGCTGTATTCACCCTTACCTTTTTTTCCTTATCACATCAAGAGACAAGATCCTTTTCCAAAAACCAAGGTTTGTCCCTATCTGAGTTCCACCTTATGACTTCAGAGACCTCCCTCAAATATACTCCTTGCTTAAGTATTTACAATATTTCTGTAAATTTTCATCTCTGCATAGAAATATATTCAAACCATGCCCATATTTAAAAATCATTCTTTTTTAAACATCTTTTTCTAAGCACTTTCTATTTATAGCATAACTGTGTTAAAAAAAAAAAAAGTCACTAAGTATGAACTCCACATCCACATCCTTGACTCAGCCCACTGCAATTTAGACTCTACCAAAAGGCAATGAAGCTCAAGGCTTCAAACGTATATACTGTAGTTTCTATTGATTTCCCCAAGCTCTGCTCTTATTTATCCAACTTCCCATAACATATTTTCCCTTGGCAATATCAAAGATAGCTGAACATGAAAGGTCAACATGAAAGAAAGGAGCGTTAACTTGTTATCTGTCCCCTGTAAATGTTTATTTGTGATCAAATCCTTGCCTCTGAAGATGCTACAGCCATCCCCCACCTGCTCAACTCCAAATATTGAGTCTATACTAACTACTATCCTTTCCTTTATCTTCAACTTCCAGTCAGCCCACAAGTTATGTTCTGCTCATTAACTATATTTTATTTTGTTTTTATTTATTCTAAACATATGGGATACATGTGCAGAATGTACAGATTTGTTACATAGGTACACATGTGCCATGCTGGTTTGCTGCACCTATTGACCTGTCCTCTGAGTTCTCTCCCCTTACCCCACCCCCAACAGCCCCTGCTGTGTGTTGTTCCCCTCTCTGTATTTATATGTTCTCAGTATTCAACACCCAATTTTGAGTGAGAACATGTGGTGTTTGGTTTTCTGTTCCTGTGTTAGTTTGCTGAGGATGATGGCTTCCAGCTTCATCCATGTACCTGCAAAGGACATGATCTCATTCCTTTTTATGGCTGTATAGTATTTCATGGTATATATGTACCACCCTTTCTTTATCCAGTCTATCACTGATGAGCATTTGGGTTGGTTCCATATCTTTGCTATTGTAAATAGTGCTGCAATAAACATACATGTGCATGTGTCTTTATAGAATAATTTATACTTCAGGGGCATATACTCACTAATGGGATTGCTGGGTCAAATGGTATTTCTGGTTCTATATCCTTGAGGAATCGCCACACTGTCTTCCATAATGGTTGATCTAATTTACATTCCTGCCAACAGTGTAAAAGCACTCCTGTTCCTCAACAGCCTCACCAGTGTCTATTGTTTCTTGACTTTTTAATAATCACAATTCTGACTGGCATGAGATGGTATCTCAGTGTGGTTTTAATTTGCATTTCTCCAATAATCAGTGATGTTGAGCTATTCTTCGTGTTTGTTGGCCACATATATGTCTTTTTTTTGAGAAGTATCTGTTTATATTCTTTGCCCACTTTTTAATGGGACTGTTTATTTTTTTCTTGTAAATTTGCTCAAGTTCCTTGTAGATTCTGGATTTTGAGACCTTTGTCAGATGAGTAAATTGCAAAATTTTTCTCCCATTCTGTAGGTTGCCTGTTTACTCTGATGATACTTTCTTTTGCTGTGCAGAAGCTCTTTAGTTTAATTAGATCCCATCTGTCAATTTTGGTTTTTGTTGCGATTGCTTTTGACATTTTTGTCATGAAGTTTTTGCACATGCCTACGTCCTGAATTGTATTGCCTAGGTTTTCTTCTAGGGTTTTTATGGTTTTGGGTTTTACATTTAAGTCTTTATCTTGAGTTAATTTTTGTATAAGGTGTAAGGAAGTAGTCAAATCCCAGAAGAGACCAATAACAAGTTCTGAAATTGATGCGGTAATTAGTAGCCTATCAAGCAAAAAAAAAAAAAATCCCAGGACCAGATGAATTCACAGCTGAATTCTACCAGAAATACAAAGATGAGCTGGTACCATTCCTTCTGAAACTATTCCAAACAATTGAAAAGGAGGGACTCCTCCCTAACTTATTTTATGAAGCCAGCATCATCCTGATACCATAACCGGGAAGAGAGACAACAAAAATAGAAAACTTCAGTCCAATATCCCTGATGAACATTGATGCGAAAATCCTCAATAAAATACTGGCAAGCTGAATCCAATAGCACATCAAAAAACTTATCCACCACAATCAAGTCAGCTTCATCCCTGGGATGCAAGGCTGGTTCAACATATGCAAATCAATAAACATAATCCATCACATAAACAGAACCAATGACAAAAGCCACATGATTATCTCAATAGATGCAGAAAATGCCTTTGATAAAATCCAACATCCCTTCATGTTAAAAACTCTCACTAAACTAGGTATTGATGGAACATATCTCAAAAGAATAAGAGCTATTTGTGACAAACCCATAATCAATAGCATATTGAATGGGCAAAAGGTAGAAGCATTCCCTTTGAAAACCAGTACAAGACAAGGATGCCCTCTCTCACCACTCCTATTCAACACTACTGTGGATATTCTGGGCAGGGCAATCAGGCAAGAGAAAGAAATAAAGTGTATTCAAATAGGAAGAGGGGAAGTCAAATTATCTCTGTTTGCAGATGACATTACTTTATATTTAGAAAACCCCATCATCTTAGCCCAAAAACTTAAACTGATAAACCGCTTCAGCAAAATCTCAGGATACAAAGATCAATGTGCAAAAATCATAAGCATTCCTTTACACCAACAATAGACAAGCAGAGAGCTAAATCATGAATGAACTCCCATTCACAATTGTTACAAAGAGAATAAAATACCTAGCAATACAGCAAGGGATGAGAAGTTCCTCTTCAAGGGGAACTACAAACCACTGCTCAAGGAAATAAGAGAGAATACAAACAAATGAAAAAATATTCCATCCTCATGGATAGGAAGAATCAATATCGTGAAAATGCCCATACTGCCCAAAGTAACATATAGATTTAATGCTATTCCCATCAAACTACCATTGACATTCTTCACAGAATTAGAACAAAACAACTTTAAATTTCATATGATCTCAAAGAAGACCCTGTATGGCCAAGATAATTCTAAGCAAAAAGAGAAAAGCTGGAGGCATCATGCTACCTGACTTTAAACTATATTACAAGGCTACAGTAACCAAAGCAACATGATACTGGTACCAAAACAGACATATAAACCAATGGAATGGAACAGATCTTCAACCAAATCATCTTTGACAAACCTGACCAAAACAAGCAATGGGAAAAGAATCTCCTATTCAATAAACAGGGCTGGGAAAACTGGCTAGCCATATGCAGAAAACTATTTCTTAAATCTATACCAACTTCCCATGTTTAGTGACTTTATCTTTAAAATTTTGAAACTCCTTGCCTAGACCATCATAATGGTTTTCTAACTAGATTTTCCTACTTCCAACCTGGTCACTGTTAAAGTCACCTTCCTTCTACTATCAGAAAGATTTTCCTAAAATTAAAAGTCATGTTAAATTATTTAATGTATTCACTTTACCATTGAAACAAAGTCAAACTCCCTAACATTATGTCAAGTCTTTTATCACCTGGTCCTTGAATACATTTCTAACCTTAACTCTGCTAACCGCCCTCTCCCCATATTCTGCACACTAGCCATATCAAAATACATTTGATTTGCCAAATACATCATGCTTTTGCAAGACCATATGGTTTTATATACCTTCCCATTGCCTGAAAACCTGCTTCCCTCTGTTTTTCATCTAGCTAAATTATATGAAGGCTTCAAAGATTACTTAAGTATCCTATTTCCACTGAAATCTTCACCTATTGCCCACATCCTCCACCAGATATGTGTTGGTTCCTTTTCTCCATGCTCCTAGAGATCTCTGTGTTGTTCTCTTTTTGGAACTTTGTTAAAAATGGTGGTGAGAACAATTAACATGAGATCTACCCTGTTAACAAAATTTTAAATGCACAATACAGTATTGTTAACTATACATCCAATGCTGTACTGCACATCTCTAGAACTTAATCATCATTTGTAACTAAAACTTTTTACCTATTGAATGGCAACTCCATATTTACCCTTCCCCTCAGCCCCTGGAAATCATCATTCTACTTTCTGTTTCTATGAGTTTTACTTATTCAGATACTTCATATATGTGGAATTGTGCAGAATTTGGCCTTATGTGGCTGGCTTATTTCACTTAGAATAATGTCCTCAAAGTTTATACACATGTATTTACATTGTCACATATCACAGGACTTCTTTCTTTTTAATGGCCAAATAATATTCCATTGGATGTATGTACCACATTATATACTCATCAACTGATGGATATTTAGACTGTTTCCAAGTCTTGCCTACTGTGAATAGTGCTGCAGTGAACATGAGAATGCTATTATCTCCTTAAAGTTCTGATTTCATTTCTTTTGGGTAAATACCAGAAGTGGAATTGCTAGATTATACTGAAAAGCTACAGTAATTAAAACAATATAGTACTGGCATAAAAAGACAGATATAGAACAATGTAATAGGCTAGAGAACCAAAAAAAAATCTACACATATATTGTGAACTGATCTTCAACAAGGATGCCAAGAAAACACAATGAGGAAAGGATAGTCTCTTCTACAGATGGCACAGGGAAAACTGAATATTCACATGCAAAAGAATAAAACTGACCTTTATCTTACACCATATGTTAAATCAACTCAAAATGGATTAAAGAACTAAACATAAGATCTGCAACTAAAATTCCTGGAAGAAAACATAGGGGGAAATCATGACGTTGGTCTTGGCAATAATTTCATGGATAGTACACCAAAAATACAGGAAATAAAAGTGAAAATAGACAAGTGAGACTACATCAAACTAAAGATATTCTGTGCAACAAATAAAATAATCAATAGAATAAAACATCCTCCTAGTACTTTTTATACCACCTTGTATTTATTGCTTCTCTTCTCTTTCTTCACACACATACACTGTTTGCTAAATTGGTGACCTGGCAAGCCAAATACATGATATTCAGGATCAAAGCTGAAGAATGATTTTTCTATTGGTGACTTTAATAGAGGTGGGGAAGTGTGGGAAGAAGCAGGTTGGAAGGAGAAGAAAAAAAGGATTTAAGACAAACTTTTCAGGAAATTTCCCAGAATGTCACTAGATATCAAGAGATTTCTCCTTGTTTGCTACTGGCCTCTGGTTTGGAGAAGCAGGTTTTATAATTCACAGCAAAATTAGCTCTCTCTATAATGGCGAAGATATTTTCATAAAAACCAAATAATTTCCTGGCTGGTCTTCAGGACAAGTGTTACAGGTAACTAAAGAGATGAGTACCTTAGCAATGTAGAAATGATTCTAACTTTTCTTTTTTAACCATTTCCTCACAACCTAAATGTATAAGAAGAAGACCAGAGGCTGAACACACTGAAGAACAAAGCGACTGAAGCATCTTACCTGAGACAATATGAATGTAAAATCAAAGAAGAAATGATGAACAGGAAGATGTAAAGCAGAGCCGTGATCACCACGCCAAGAATGCCTGGTTGCGTGGTTCTTACAAACATCCAGTAGAGCTTCGCTGCATCTGCCACTAGAGTCTCCTCATTATCTGTAAGCCGCTGACACAAACAAATACAGAGTTGAAAAACTAAGAATGGAAACACTCATCATCAAGTTAGGTGAATGTAAATATGCAAAGACTCTGTGACCCTATAATTTGTTTTTGAATTAAATCTTCTAGGTACTGAAGATTTCCTTCAGGTACACAAAGGAAAAGAAAAAAGGTTGGGTTTTACGTGCTTGGTTTACCAGGTTTTTCTCATTTTCCCTCTAAGCCTTTATATGCAAACACTCGACATGCAATTCATAAAGTAAAAGCCATGTTTTATTTATGTACTATTAACTTCTGAATTTAATGAGCACAAGATATGAAGAAATTAAATCTGACGGTGAAAACATTCCTTTCTTTCTGAAGCAGATTTGATAGGAATTTAATTTGTGCTATACATAAAAGAGATGGCTTATTTTAGAAACTTATAAAAAAGTTATCAGGCTACTTAATGTGAGTTTAAAAACCAAGTTTACATTAGGTTAATGTAACAAAAAGCCCTTATTTTAGACAAGGAAAGATGTATGCTACATTAGATTAGAAATTAAAAAAACAATAAAATGTATTTTTTAAAGTATACACATTTGTGAGGACCTACAGTGTCATCATATGACATCTTTGACCTTTGAGTTTTATAAAATATGGATGTCCTTTAATTATAAGTCTCCTGATAGTAAGTGGAAATAATATGCAAATATAAATATTAAGTAATGTATCTTTTCTCCAATGCAATAGAGAAGGAAGAATTTCTTTAGTTTTTAAACTGATGATTAAACTAATGATGAAGATAGGTTGAAAAGGCACTGTTTTAAAAAGCTTATCCAAATTACTCATGTGTAGATGAAAACAGAAGCCTAAGCAGATTAATTTGTATCTTCCCTATACCAAAATACACTTTAGTTATTGGGCAATGAGTAGAATTGAGATGTTCCAACTCTCAGCTGCTGCTTCATTGAGCACCACCTCGAAACTTTTATTTCTGTACTCTGTACTTGTTAACCAGTCTGCCTTGCAAAAAGCATATCTGCTGCCAGGACTTTCGGCAGGAGATGTTAAGAGTCATCACGCACTTCTCTTATTCCACATCGTACCTTTCTGCTGTTTCTTAAAGGTAATGAAATAGACTTGAGATTCATTAACGAAACAAAAAAATGATACATATTTGATGGCAATCACATAATCTAGTGCATATATTCTAATTATTTCTTTGACACACATGTATTGAATGCCTACTCTGTGCCATTAGAAACTGAAGATAAAAGAGTAATAAGATTAGACAAAAGCTCTACCCTCTTGGAGCTTACATTTACATGATTGAAACTTTCCATGTCAAATGATTCATGCACTAAAGATAAATTCTATGTCAAGGACTCATATCCTGATTATTTCATTTGACTTACCCCCAGGAAAGTATCCACTATAAACACTGCCAATGGGTCTAGAACTGTCCATAGTCCCATGGTAATGATTAACTTTGACAAGACATCAGGGCAGGAGGCAAACAGTAGCTGACAGCCCCGTCTGATCAGAAGCAAAAGAAGTAGGATCGCATTCAGCATTAAAGGCCCCACGACAACCACAGCAAGCTCTTCTCCAATGTGAAGTGAAGAAGTTGGGTAGCAAAGCTCAATGGTGTGAGGGAAAAATGGAATCTGTGGAAAAACAAGGCAATCACATAGGGGCAAACAAGAGGCACTGCAGAGAATGCCAAGCATACAAACCAATTTTTAAAACTGCATTTTGTTTGCTTTTTCTGAAATATAGAAAACTGGACACTTAGTAGTGCCCCAAAATTTATTGTTAGAACTCTTCATTTTTTTCCCAGCCCCTCAACATGTTACTTTCCAGGAAAAGATAAATAAATTCTACCCTGTTTATTGTTGTTGTAACTGTCCTGTGCCGCCGCAGAAAGTATGTCAATCTGAGCCACAGAACAGAGCTTTCTAAAGACTAGAGCATTTCTGCAGTTCACAGGCACATTTTAGTAGGCTACTTAAAATGCAGAATAGACCAGTGAATTTTCTAATGTGTCAGTCTCTAATAGAAATGAGGACTAGATATACATCTAATAATTCTTTAGAGTTTTAGCATAACTGATTGATTTTACTGGTGATTCTTATAACTAGATTCCCAGAAACAACAAAAATGACACTGTCACCACTAACAACCAAAATATCACACCCTTTTGTTGTTCTGAAAGAGTCAACTAGACACATTTGAAGGACCTAGCCTAAGGGTTAGATCCAATCTGAGCCCAGTCACTCAAGCATCCTCGACCCAGGCTTTGCCACTGTCTTTCTTGCAGTGAGACTTTATTTCACCTTAAGTTTTCCCTCCCCTGAATTTCAGCCTATGTAAAGCTGTTTCATACTTAAACCTGCTCATACATTCTGTTTATCTGCCATCTACTAAAGGGAGGTGTTTTTTCCATCTACTCCTTGACTTGTGCTTCAAAGAAAGTTTTATGCTTTGTCCTTATGTGGTTGTGAATATCAAATAAAGTAATGCACATACATTTCTTAGCACAATATCTGACACAGAGTGAGAGTGGAAGACATGCTCATTGTTGGCGCTGTTAATGCTATGGCTCAAAGGTAAAATGTGACACAGAGCCACTGCATGACTCAAGCCTACAGACTGAGACGGTAGCCAGAAAAACACCCTTTGTATCTTAGGTCCTTGGTTGCTTAAGAAGTTGGTGCAACTGAGCTGCCAAGTTACATTGTGCAGTCTCATTTTATTAACAACTAACAAATGATAGGGCTTCCTTTTCTGTTAAAAAATAAAAGAGTGAAAAGCAAAAAACAACTAACCCAAGCATACAACGTTTGTTCTTTCTGCTTTGGAAACGTTAAAAAAAGGAAAGAGAAAGAAAGAAAGGAGGAACAAAGAGAATATCCAGATAAAAATTCCCCCTTGAAAATGCAGTTTAGTATAGACACATTTGCATATTCCATAATATATTCAGACATTTATGATTTAATTTTCAAAGAATATCAATAACTATATATGTATGTATAAATACAAATAAACATATATATTCTTTTTCATAAAGTCTTAAAGTTCTTTGCAATCCTTTTAATTGAAAATATACACACAATTTTATTTTTATCCGTACCATCTACATTTGAGAAAATGAATTTTACTTGTATTGGTATCTATCTGTTTGTCTATCTATAGTGTCTTTGAAATCATGTTTATGGAGAGATAACCTTTAAAGTGTCATCTTTTTCCAGAGGATAATGGCCCAGAAAGCTGCCTGGGCTTGAGTTTGGTAATTGTTTGAATTCAATCATTTTGCAGAAGAAGCAATCTTTGCTTCTCTGTGAATAGGTGATAAATCACACTTACATTACTTCTAAAATACCTTCAGCCTAAGTCACTCTGATAAAATCAAAATAGAATAAAACATTGTTGCTAAATTCCTTTTTGGAACCTGCTCAGATATTAGAACATATTTGAATCTGCTAAATTTAAAATATATATTGATGTACCAGTTATGTACTTATATATACAGGCCCATAAGGTGAGACTATAACTGTAATAGAAGTTCTTGCTCTTAGATAAAGACATTTTTGTCTTTTCAAATCATCTCTGCATTTTAGGTCTTATGGTAAATGGATGGGAGAGGTGTTTCATACTTTCATGTGTCCTATCAAGATGAAAATACATTCCTTTGACTTTCAGAGGAAAGCACTCACCTTGTAACAGGAGCTGAAATGGCCTGGAGGAAGAGCCACTGGCCCAGGTAGTGCAGGTAGAGCCTCAGGAACCAGAGAGAAACCATCAGCAGGATAATGTACCAGAAGCCCTGGCTTTGCCATTGAGATAACTGAAGCTCTGAAGACACTGACACCAGCACAAAATGGAGATGCTTGAAGAAGTCTCCAGGTCTACTATCAGCAACTGAAGAACAGCTACAAACAAAGAAACAGTAGATAAAATCTGGGCTTAAAGCACAACCAAAAGTAAGATATTTTGAGAATAACAGCGAAGCACTGTGAAAGGAAAACTGAACAAAATTATTTCTAAATAAATAATTGGGACTCAAAACTATTTATGTTCCTTTTAGTTGTAGTGGATGGCTTACATTATAGAAGAACATAAAGAAACATGAATTAAAGAAATGCAAGTCAAAACCACAATGAGATGTCACCTCACATCTGTTAAAATGCCTACCTACTACAAACACACATACACACACACACACACACACACACACACACACACACACACACACAAAATAACAAGTGTTTGCAAGGGTGTGAAGAAATTAAAACTTTTGTGTACTATTAGGGAGAAAGTAAAATGGTTTGACCACTATGGAAAACAGTATGGCATGTCCTCAAAAAATTAAAAACAGAATTACCATATGATTCAGCAATTCCACCTTTGGATATATATCCAAAAGAACTGAAAGCAGGTTCTAGAAGTGATATTTGTATACCCATGATTATAACAGCATTATTCACAATAGCCAAGATGTGAAAACAATGTAAATGTCCATTAATAGATGAATGGATAAACAAAATGTGGCATATATATATATATATATACACAATGGAATATTATTCAGCTTTTAAAAAGAAGAAAATTCTGACATATGCTACAACATGGATGAACCTTGAGGACATTATGCTAAGAAAGATAAGCCAGTCACAAAAGAACACATACTGTATGATTTTACTTACATGAGGAGGTATCTGAAATAGTCAAAATCATAGAAACAGAAAGTAGAATGGCGGTTGGCAGGCGTGGAGGAGAGAGGAAATGAGAAGTTGCAAACAGTATAGAATTTCAGTTTTCAAGATTAAAAAAATCTCAAAAGACTGGTTGCACAACAATGGAAATATACTTAACACTGAATTGTAACTTAAAAATAGCCAAGATAGTAAGTTCATGTTATGTGACTTTTACCATAAAAAGTTTTTTTTTAATAAACATGAAAGTAAATTATTGTAAATGGTAAACTTGTTTTTTATCTTTAAAATGTAAAATATATCCCCGCTTATCTCACTTACCCACAATGACCTCTCTACATGAAGATTAAATTATTTGCATGCAACTTGTTAAAGATCAATTTTCATTTTAAAAATTGAAATTATCAGTATGCCACTAAAAATCTACGAATACAAATTCAAAACTTAAGAACTCTTTTATTCCATAACACAAGACTGGTATTTTCAGTTGAAATAAAATATAAAAGAATCTCATACAAAGCATTTTGGTTTAGCTCTATCTCCTCTCTCTATTTGGCATTAAGGACAAGAGATGTCAAGTTTCTAAAATGATAGTTTTTGCAAAAGAAAAGATGAAGAGGCCATCTGAAAATAACTGAACAATCACAAAGCATTTTCCACTCAGTCCAAAGAATCTGTGGAGGCAGTATAGGGTAGAGTTACCACAGTGCTGTGACTAAAAGCTTGGGGAGCTGACAGTCTGGATATAATTCTTCTCTATGCCTTAGTTTCCTCACATGGAAAAAGCACTAGTAATAGTACCCACATCCCAGGGTCAGCATGATGAGTAGGTTAACAGATATAAAACAAGTTGAACCATATTATCACTGTGGTACATTCACAAAACAATGAACACTCAGCCTGTTGCTTCTTATTCTTTCTCCTCTTCTAATATTTTCTAGTTTTACTTTGAACTAGTCTGAGCTTCCACTGAGTCCAAGAAATGTAGAAAACCTGTCTAAATGATGATATGGTTCCTTTTATTTTTAAAGAGATATCAATGTAGATATGCAAATATTTGTTATTTAATTAAAGCAGTAAATCACATGGGTATATACCATGTGTTTTATTAAACCAGTAATTGATCTTCATAACAACCAGCCTCTAAATTCCTGGATTAGAATGCCTAATTTTTTTCTAGAAAGATTTTCTAGACTGAGATAAATTCCTCAATGAAAAACAGCCCTAATAATAAACATGTTACCAAAGAAGAAACTAATAAGAAACTAAGCAGTTCAGTGACTTAAGGACAAACCACAGAAAGTCAGAGCAGTGCTGGGGATGGCACAGAAATGGAATTCATGGACATATTCAAAAATGTTACATACAAAAGCTTATTGCTCTCTGAAGATGATCAAATATGATGATATAACATGGAAAGAGAAAATAAATAATGAAAACAAAAGTGGGGAGAAAAAAGAAAGAAAGAAAAAGAAAGAACAAAAGAAAGCAAGAAAACAAGAAAGCGAAAGAAAAGAAGAAAGAAAGAAAGAAAGAGAGAGAGAGAGAGAGAAAGAAAAAGAAAGAAAGGAAAGAAAGAAAGAAAGAAAGAAAGAAAGAAAGAAAGAAAGAAAGAA